>NC_080718.1:4982985-5115485 GCF_019097595.1 Hemibagrus wyckioides | reverse complement strand
CCGCACCAACAATAAACCCAGCAAAAACCTTTAAAACCTTTTTGTTTGTTAATTCTTAAAAAACTGACTCTAGGCTTCATTGTTTTGAGAAGGACCACACTATGACATCACTCATCACAGTCAGTGAGCTAGCTAGCAAGGAAAAGCTAAACATGAAGGCGGCCATGTTTTTTTTTCCTCCCCCTACTTCGTACCGTCTCCACACGTTAAACGAATCCGAACGAGGTTTCGAACCCCGGATGTTCATTGGACTGGTAAAATTCTAGGCTAGGAGAGTTTAATGAGCATGGTGTGTTTCTTCTGTAGGTTCCTCTGTGCAGGATATGCAAAGATAACACAGCAGCCCCATATGTGCGTTCACACACTGCCACCGTTTTCCAAACACTCCCTCCGGCATCTCCTGCAGTCTGATTACAGGAGCGTGTAATACATCACAAAATGGCCTTGACACATAATTATGGGGGAGGCTGGAAGCAGGCAGAGCTTAAAGAAGAAATGGCTGATCCTTCCTCTGATCTTATCATAGGGGCCTTGTGGAAAAAAAAGGAAGAGAGAGAGAGAGAGAGAGAGAGAGAGAAGGACAGAAAGAGCGAGAGAGAGAGAGAGAGAGACAGAGGGACAGGAAGAGAGAAGGACAGAGAGAGAGAGAGAGAGAGAGACAGAGGGACAGGAAGAGAGAAGGACAGAGAGAGAGAGGTAGAGAGAGAGAGAGAGAGAGAGAGAGAGCATCACCATATTCTTATCACAGCTTCCCTCTGCTTTCAGTTTTTTGAAGGGAAGACTGTAAGGGTCACTGTCTTTACAGTCAGATGTTATTATAACACGCTGACGCACACGTACACACACGTCAGTGATGTGCGTTTAAAGGAAAATAATCATGAACATGGAAGTGGAGTTTCCATTCTATTCCTTAGACCGTTTTATTCCTCTGGCATCACAGTGACTCTTAAAATATTATATTTACCCTTTTAAAATGTGTCATTCCAGATGTTTTATTTATGTACAGTTACAATTAAAAGCGGTCATTAACATCATTTCTTATTTTTTCCTCTTTGTGAAGCTTTTAATGAGACGATTTTTCTTTTTTTTTTTTGGTTTTTTTTTTTAGATTTCTCTTACTTTTAATTAACATATGTAAAAGACACAGTGGACAATTATGCACTATTTCATTTTAATGAATTTTATTTTATGTTATATGTATAATATATTTGAATTAACTTACTGAAATTAAAATGCATTATATAGTATATACTCTTTATTTTAAATATATTTGATTTAAAATGCATTTTATTTTAGATGTAGTTTATTTTATTTTATTCTATTTAGGATATATGTATTTTATTTTAGCTGCATTTTTATTTTATTTTATTTTAATTTATTTTTTTAAATTTTATTTTTAGTCTTCGGATTATCAAACATTGATAATTCATAGAATTACTTCCACAAACTTCTACAATTTTATTATGGAAATTGTTTTAAAAACTGCTGAATAAACAAATACGCAAACAAACCAGTGTTTGTTGTGTTAATTAACAATTCCGTTTGAATAAACCATGAGATTATTATTTATAGTATAAACATTTTCATCTAGAATATAATTTTAGGGGCTCATCTGCCATCCTGGATTTATAGTTCAAGTCATTTGAAATGTTTTTAACTTGCATTAAGACAATTTTAATAGAATTTTAAATATTTAAATCACTAAAATGAGGAATTTTAAGCAAAAAAATGTTTTAGAAATGTTTACGGAATGAGATTTCATTTCATATCACTGTTTTATTTATCCTTTATTCCACCGTTAGACCCTGAACCGTACCGTAGTCTGAGACGCTGGATAGAGGAATCCGTGTGAGATTTTCCTTTCCCATTTTCTTTGTTTTCCTTTCTTTTACTGGACAAAAAGACACACAAACTATCAGCAGCGACAAATTGAGCGTCTTTCATCTCTGTCAGAAAGAGCAGACGCTGGAAAATATCACCACCCGACTCCGTGGCTCGTCCATCTTCCCAGCTTTCAGTGTGATTAAAGGTGAAAAAGATTCGCGGCATATCTGATGGACTCGCGTCTCCCAGTTTTTCACCCCTTTTGCCAAAGAAAAGCTGATAAAAGTGAGAAAAGATGGCCGACTAAAGACGTCAGGAAGAGCAAAAACAAACTTTCAGTCGGTAAAAGTTTTTCTTATTTTGTGACTTAATAAAAACGGGATAACAATTAAATGAAATAAATTTAAATTTAAATTAGAAAAAATATATAAAAATGTACTTTTTCTCATCCTGCATTTGGGCATAGGGATTCCAAAATTCTCTCACATTTACATTACTAAAATATTATATCATTTTTGTTTTTGTTTTAGAATTTTGTTGATTCGGATGGCTTTATCGCATTATTTTTAATCAAATTATTTCTGGAGTTAATTAATATTTCCGGATTTTTTCTTCTTTTTTTCTTTTAACAGGATATTTTAAAAAATTCAGACAGAATAAATTTTTTTAGATTAAAAAATAAAATAAAATAAAACAAATAAATAAAAAATCTTCTGTTGCAGATCCTAGGTAGGTGTGTGTGTGTGTGTGTGTGTGTGTGTGTGCGTGGGTGGGTGGGATGGTTACGCAGAAATCAGTGCATGACTACATTTCCCATCAGCCACTGCACCTCACCGGATCACGTCACGTCATCGTGGTCACGTTTAGCTTAATGAGCACGAGTATTTAAGTCACCTGATTGGTCAATACACACTCGTATCCGCCTCCTCCTCGTCCCTGTCCTTCTGAAACTGTAAATTTATTCCAAATTCCAGTCGTTTTTGTCAAGAAGACGTCTCCGTCACGCGTGATTGTATCTGTCAGCGATGAATTCATCCCCTGAAGTCAATCACATTTCATCATCACGATTCCTTCCTCCATCTCCTGCAACACCAGAACGTTCAAAGCACCGGGACCGAAACCTGCCTAATGAGGCTTTAAATTTAGTCGCCATTTTATGTCGCACAAAGAGGGCTGGATTTAACAGGAAGCTGAAACTCTGAGCTGGATAAAATGTTCTAGATGTTTCTACTGCAGATGTGAGTGAAAGAGGAAGAGAATAATCTACAAAGGCTTTGAATATCAGAGAGCAGATCTGCCCCAGACGTAAGGGAGGGGCCTTGGAACGGAGCCATGTGTGTGTGTGTGTGTGTGTGTGTGTGTGTTGATATTTGAAAATACTTTATCAGTACAGTTCAACACACACACACATACACACACACATACACACACACCTATTCAGTGCTGTGGGTTTTATTTGCGACTGACTAGAAGGATGCGTGTTTTCTTCACCGAGTAGCTTCGCTTATTTATTTATTTATTTATTTTTACATTTTTTATTTTATTTATTTATTTTTTTACATTTTTAGGCACGGCTCTGATTGGCTATTCAGCCTGATTAGATACTTTTCAAACACGCATGAATGACGAGGTGGGACAAGCAGAATACAAGCTGATTCTTACAAACCGTGAAATCAGGCAGATTGCTGGGGAAGCAACGGAGGAGGTGTGTGTGTGTGTGTGAGTGTTTGTGTGTGTGTGTGAGTGTTTGTGTGTTTGTGTGTGTGTGTGAGTGTTTGTGTGTGTGTGTGAGTGTTTGTGTGTGTGTGTGAGTGTTTGTGTGTGTGTGTGAGTGTTTGTGTGTTTGTGTTAGATAGCAAGATAACCAGGACACACACTTTGGAGGGTGATGCATTTTAAAGCATAACTGTGAAATCTGACAGAGTGACAGTGTAACCATTCAACACTTCAACTTCCACCCGAATCACACACACACACACACACACACACACACAGAGACTGCCATTAGCACCTCATTAAATATAGTCCATTTGAAACATGTAATGTGTGTGTGTGTGTGTGTGTGTGTGAAAGCAAATATACCAGTTATGTAAACTATAATATGGCAGAATGGCAGAAAAATGAAAATGGATGGAGAGAGAGAAAAAGGATGGCTATTCATTTTATACAGGACAATATCTGTTTATCTGTCTGTCTACAATGTATCTTTTTTCCGTCTGCTTGTCTGTCTGTCTCTTTCAATCTGTCTGTCTGTATGTTACTGGAAGTCTATTTGCCAGTCTGTCTGCTTGTCTGTCTTCTTGTCTGTCTGTCTATCAGTCTGTCTGTCTGTTTGACTGTCTGTTTGACAATCAATCTGTTTGTCTTCTTGTCTGTCTGTCTATCAGTCTGTCTGTCTTTCTGTCTGTCTGCTCGTCTGTCTGTCTATCTTTCAATCTGTCTGTCTTTGTGTTATTGGACAGTCTATTTGTCTACTTGTCTGTCTGTCTGTCTGTCTGTCTGTCTATCAATCTGTATGTATTTATCTGCCTATATCTGTATCTGTGTGTCTGTATATCTGTCTGTCTGCCTCTGTATTTATCTGTCTGTTCGTCTTCATCTCTCTGTCCACAATCTATCTATCTATCTATCTATCTATCTATCTATCTATCTATCTATCTATCTATCTATCTATCTATCTATCTATCTATCTATCTATCTATCTATAAAAAACACCAAAAGACACACATTCTATATAAGCTCCGCCCCCCAGACACACCTACTATGCATGTCTGTGAGTACGTTTAAGACTGTAGATAAGATCTGTATGTTATTGGTCAGTCTATTTGTCTGTCTATTTATCTGTCTGTCTACACTTTATCTTTCTGTCTGTCTATCAGTCTGTCTGTCTAACTATCAGTGTATCTGTCTTCTTGTCTGTTTGTCTGTCTAAAAGTCTGTCTGTCTGTCTGATTGTCTGTTTGTTTGTCTATCAGTGTGTCTGTCTTCTTGTCTGTCTGTCTAAAAGTCTGTCTGTCTGTCTGATTGTCTGTTTGTTTGTCTATCAGTGTGTCTGTCTTCTTGTCTGTCTGTCTGTCTGATTGTTTGTTTGTCTATCAGTGTGTCTGTCTTCTTGTCTGTCTGTCTAAAAGTCTGTCTGTCTGTCTGATTGTCTGTTTGTTTGTCTATCAGTGTGTCTGTCTTCTTGTCTGTCTGTCTAAAAGTCTGTCTGTCTGTCTGATTGTCTGTTTGTCTATCAGTGTGTCTGTCTTCTTGTTCATCTGTCTATCAATCTGTCTGTCTTCTTGTCACACACACACACACACACACACACACACACACACATAACTAAACTTTGAATACGGCTCATAAAGAAGGTCACAAAACCAAAGACACACAGAAGCGAAAAGATCTAATTATTGCGTCTCTTTTACAGACCCAACCTCCTCCTCCCCCTCATCATCATCCTCCTCATCCTCCCCCTCATCATCATCATCATCATCATCATCATCATCTCCAGAGGACAGAGAGAGAAAAAAAGTCACAGGCAATCAAAAGAAATGACAACCTGAGAAAGAAGTGAAATCACAGACATAATTACACAGATTAGGTCTGAAAGAGTAATTATGAGATAAACCTCCATGGGTGTCATCTCTCACCGCTTCTTCCAACATAATCAGAGACGTTAGAACACAAAATCAATACGCCGAAAGCTTTTAGGAGGAGAAAAAAAGTTCATGTATCATCACTGCATAACTGCAGGAAGATTTTATGTTGTGTTCAAACATTATCTGAATGACACTTAGGCTGGAAGTTACCAGAAAAAATACCATTACACAGAACAAAGGCAGTAAAACTAGAATAATCCCGCTTCGCTGGCTTGTCAGTACGATGAATTGTGTGAAATGCTGCTGAAGGATATCTCAAACACACACACACACACACACACAGAGGTCATCGCTGATGGCCTTCACACCATCTGAATCAATAGCGATTAAATCAGGTGATGTAGCCAACTATGTGGAGTCCACAGAGACAGGACAGGACAAAGTGCCCTGGGCATCTGTCCACACACACACACACACACACACACACACAGAGTGCATTAATTCGCTTCATGTCAGTAGAAATAAATCTGTAAAATCTTCATGTAATAAAAATGTATTGGCAAATTCCAATTTGGGAATTGATTAATTAATTAATAAATTAATTAATGAATCTATTTAACGTTATATGGTTGCCCGTGGTGTAGCAGTAAATTAAAGGAGCATTTTTTTTCATTTGTGAAACACAGTCGTTTATATTCCCGTCTGTATGTTTGCTTTTTTAGGGAAAATAACCCCGCCTCTCCGTCATCTGGGGGGGATGGGGCTAATTTCTGGACCAGAAAAAATCATCGGAAACATAAAATGTCACCAGAAACACATGGTTCTAAATATTAACCAGGACATTGAGCTTCATTTCTTTCAAATTAAATGTAAAAGTACCCTTTCAGTCTGAAATCTCTTTTACCTGAAGAGTCATCATTGGAAATTGTGGGTCATTTGTTTTGCTACATCCCTAATAATCATATCATTTAGTTTTTATAATTCATAACATATAGCTATTTTTATATTTCAGGCTTTTGTAAGTTAATTAGCATAAGCAGGTATTCTTGATAATAATAATAAAATACGGCTAGATAAATCAGTATCTGTGTTAAAAATCCAGCTGTGAACATCCTGATGCTGATCATTACATCCTTAAATGCTTGTGTTCAGTAACATCCCTAAAAGCTTCAGTTCAGAAGGAAGATAAACACGACTGTAAGAGCTGACGTCATGGTAAAGCGTATTTTCTTTAACAGAGAGAAGTCATCAGAGGAACATCAGAGTGCCTCATGTTCTGTTTCCCTTTTTTTTTCTCCGATGGGTTTGTAATGCATCACAGCAGAAATCTCGGTAGAATCGGCCTAAGCGAGCGCTCTGGAGTATAGAATGGCCGCATTTGTATTAATCAAACTGACGTGAAATTGCAGAGAGCGGAACATAATCAATACTCATGCTTTTATTCATGAGTATCTTGTTTACAGCTTGTTACAGTAAATTTACTCTCCGTCTACAGAGTCAATAACATTTCACTCAGAGTCCTGGAAGTCACCCAAAAACAAAAAACAAAAAAACACAAAAACACAAAACAGGGCAGATCATAAAAACATAGAGAAAATATTAAAAACAAGCAACCTGTTTGCTGAATAATGTTCAGATTAAAGCTGAGTAATGATCAGATTAAAGATGAGTAATGATCAGATTAAAGATGAGTAATGTTCAGATTAAAGCTGAGTAATGTTCAGGATCTGAGTAATGTTCAGATTAAAGATGAGTAATGATCAGATTAAAGATGAGTAATGTTCAGATTAAAGATGAGTAATGTTCAGATTAAAGATGAGTAATGTTCAGATTAAAGCTGAGTAATGTTCAGGATCTGAGTAATGTTCAGATTAAAGCTGAGTAATGTTCAGGATCTGAGTAATGTTCAGATTAAAGATGAGTAATGTTCAGATTAAAGATGAGTAATGTTCAGGATCTGAGTAATGTTCAGATTAAAGATGAGTAAAGTTCAGGATCTGAGTAATGTTCAGATTAAAGCTGAGTAAAGTTCAGAATCTGAGTAATGTTCAGATTAAAGCTGAGTAAAGTTCAGAATCTGAGTAATGTTCAGATTAGAGCTGAGTAATGTTCAGATTAAAGCTGAGTAAAGTTCAGGATCTAAGTAATGTTCAGATTAAAGATGAGTAAAGTTCAGATTAGAGCTGAGTAATGTTCAGGATCTGAGTAATGTTCAGGATCTGAGTAATGTTCAGGATCTGAGTAATGTTCAGATTAAAGATGAGTAAAGTTCAGATTAGAGCTGAGTAATGTTCAGGATCTGAGTAATGTTCAGGATCTGAGTAATGTTCAGATTAAAGATGAGTAAAGTTCAGATTAAAGCTGAGTAATGTTCAGATTAGAGCTGAGTAATGTTCAGATTAGAGCTGAGTAATGGTCAGAATCTGAGTAATGTTCAGATTAGAGCTGAGTAATGTTCAGGATCTGAGTAATGTTCAGATTAGAGCTGAGTAATGTTCAGATTAGAGCTGAGTAATGTTCAGAATAAAGCTGAGTAATGTTCAGATTAGAGCTGAGTAATGTTCAGGATCTGAGTAATGTTCAGGAGCTGAGTAATGTTCAGATTAGAGCTGAGTAATGTTCAGGATCTGAGTAATGTTCAGATTAGAGCTGAGTAATGTTCATGATCTGAGTAATGTTCAGGAGCTGAGTAATGTTCAGATTAGAGCTGAGTAATGTTCAGATTAGAGCTGAGTAATGTTCAGATTAGAGCTGAGTAATGTTCAGGAGCTGAGTAATGTTCAGGATCTGAGTAATGTTCAGATTAGAGCTGAGTAATGTTCAGATTAGAGCTGAGTAATGTTCAGATTAGAGCTGAGTAATGTTCAGGATCTGAGTAATGTTCAGATTAGAGCTGAGTAATGTTCAGATTAGAGCTGAGTAATGTTCAGGATCTGAGTAATGTTCAGGAGCTGAGTAATGTTCAGGAGCTGAGTAATGTTCAGGATCTGAGTAATGTTCAGATTAGAGCTGAGTAATGTTCAGGATCTGAGTAATGTTCAGATTAGAGCTGAGTAATGTTCAGGATCTGAGTAATGTTCAGATTAGAGCTGAGTAATGTTCAGGATCTGAGTAATGTTCAGATTAGAGCTGAGTAATGTTCAGGATCTGAGTAATGTTCAGATTAGAGCTGAGTAATGTTCAGGATCTGAGTAATGTTCAGATTAGAGCTGAGTAATGTTCAGGATCTGAGTAATGTTCAGATTAGAGCTGAGTAATGTTCATGATCTGAGTAATGTTCAGGAGCTGAGTAATGTTCAGATTAGAGCTGAGTAATGTTCAGATTAGAGCTGAGTAATGTTCAGATTAGAGCTGAGTAATGTTCAGGAGCTGAGTAATGTTCAGGATCTGAGTAATGTTCAGATTAGAGCTGAGTAATGTTCAGATTAGAGCTGAGTAATGTTCAGATTAGAGCTGAGTAATGTTCAGGATCTGAGTAATGTTCAGATTAGAGCTGAGTAATGTTCAGATTAGAGCTGAGTAATGTTCAGGATCTGAGTAATGTTCAGGAGCTGAGTAATGTTCAGGAGCTGAGTAATGTTCAGGATCTGAGTAATGTTCAGATTAGAGCTGAGTAATGTTCAGGATCTGAGTAATGTTCAGATTAGAGCTGAGTAATGTTCAGGATCTGAGTAATGTTCAGATTAGAGCTGAGTAATGTTCATGATCTGAGTAATGTTCAGGAGCTGAGTAATGTTCAGATTAGAGCTGAGTAATGTTCAGATTAGAGCTGAGTAATGTTCAGATTAAAGCTGAGTAATGTTCAGGAGCTGAGTAATGTTCAGATTAAAGCTGAGTAATGTTCATGATCTGAGTAATGTTCAGGAGCTGAGTAATGTTCAGATTAGAGCTGAGTAATGTTCATGATCTGAGTAATGTTCAGGAGCTGAGTAATGTTCAGATTAGAGCTGAGTAATGTTCAGATTAGAGCTGAGTAATGTTCAGATTAAAGCTGAGTAATGTTCAGGAGCTGAGTAATGTTCAGGATCTGAGTAATGTTCAGGAGCTGAGTAATGTTCAGGATCTGAGTAATGTTCAGATTAGATCTGAGTAATGTTCAGATTAGAGCTGAGTAATGTTCATGATCTGAGTAATGTTCAGGATCTGAGTAATGTTCAGATTAGAGCTGAGTAATGTTCAGGATCTGAGTAATGTTCAGGAGCTGAGTAATGTTCAGGATCTGAGTAATGTTCAGATTAGAGCTGAGTAATGTTCAGATTAGAGCTGAGTAATGTTCAGGAGCTGAGTAATGTTCAGGATCTGAGTAATGTTCAGATTAGAGCTGAGTAATGTTCAGATTAAAGCTGAGTAATGTTCAGGAGCTGAGTAATGTTCAGATTAGAGCTGAGTAATGTTCAGATTAAAGCTGAGTAATGTTCAGGATCTGAGTAATGTTCAGGATCTGAGTAATGTTCAGGAGCTGAGTAATGTTCAGGAGCTGAGTAATGTTCAGATTAGAGCTGAGTAATGTTCAGGATCTGAGTAATGTTCAGGAGCTGAGTAATGTTCAGATTAGAGCTGAGTAATGTTCAGGAGCTGAGTAATGTTCAGATTAAAGCTGAGTAATGTTCAGATTAGAGCTGAGTAATGTTCAGGAGCTGAGTAATGTTCAGGAGCTGAGTAATGTTCAGATTAGAGCTGAGTAATGTTCAGGAGCTGAGTAATGTTCAGATTAAAGCTGAGTAATGTTCAGGATCTGAGTAATGTTCAGGAGCTGAGTAATGTTCAGATTAGAGCTGAGTAATGTTCAGGATCTGAGTAATGTTCAGGATCTGAGTAATGTTCAGGATCTGAGTAATGTTCAGGAGCTGAGTAATGTTCAGATTAGAGCTGAGTAATGTTCAGGAGCTGAGTAATGTTCAGATTAAAGCTGAGTAATGTTCAGGATCTGAGTAATGTTCAGGAGCTGAGTAATGTTCAGGAGCTGAGTAATGTTCAGGAGCTGAGTAATGTTCAGATTAAAGCTGAGTAATGTTCAGGAGCTGAGTAATGTTCAGATTAAAGCTGAGTAATGTTCAGGAGCTGAGTAATGTTCAGGATCTGAGTAATGTTCAGATTAAAGCTGAGTAATGTTCAGGAGCTGAGTAATGTTCAGATTAAAGCTGAGTAATGTTCAGGAGCTGAGTAATGTTCAGGAGCTGAGTAATGTTCAGATTAAAGCTGAGTAATGTTCAGATTAAAGCTGAGTAATGTTCAGGAGCTGAGTAATGTTCAGGATCTGAGTAATGTTCAGATTAAAGCTGAGTAATGTTCAGGAGCTGAGTAATGTTCAGGAGCTGAGTAATGTTCAGATTAGAGCTGAGTAATGTTCAGGATCTGAGTAATGTTCAGGATCTGAGTAATGTTCAGGATCTGAGTAATGTTCAGATTAAAGCTGAGTAATGTTCAGGATCTGAGTAATGTTCAGGAGCTGAGTAATGTTCAGATTAGAGCTGAGTAATGTTCAGGATCTGAGTAATGTTCAGGATCTGAGTAATGTTCAGGATCTGAGTAATGTTCAGATTAGAGCTGAGTAATATTCAGGAGCTGAGTAATGTTCAGATTAAAGCTGAGTAATGTTCAGATTAAAGCTGAGTAATGTTCAGGATCTGAGTAATGTTCAGATTAAAGCTGAGTAATGTTCAGGAGCTGAGTAATGTTCAGATTAAAGCTGAGTAATGTTCAGGAGCTGAGCAATGTTCAGGATCTGAGTAATGTTCAGGATCTGAGTAATGTTCAGGAGCTGAGTAATGTTCAGGATCTGAGTAATGTTCAGGAGCTGAGTAATGTTCAGATTAAAGCTGAGTAATGTTCAGGAGCTGAGTAATGTTCAGATTAAAGCTGAGTAATGTTCAGGAGCTGAGTAATGTTCAGGATCTGAGTAATGTTCAGATTAAAGCTGAGTAATGTTCAGGAGCTGAGTAATGTTCAGATTAAAGCTGAGTAATGTTCAGGAGCTGAGTAATGTTCAGGAGCTGAGTAATGTTCAGATTAAAGCTGAGTAATGTTCAGATTAAAGCTGAGTAATGTTCAGGAGCTGAGTAATGTTCAGGATCTGAGTAATGTTCAGATTAAAGCTGAGTAATGTTCAGGAGCTGAGTAATGTTCAGGAGCTGAGTAATGTTCAGATTAAAGCTGAGTAATGTTCAGGAGCTGAGTAATGTTCAGGATCTGAGTAATGTTCAGATTAAAGCTGAGTAATGTTCAGGAGCTGAGTAATGTTCAGATTAAAGCTGAGTAATGTTCAGGATCTGAGTAATGTTCAGGAGCTGAGTAATGTTCAGATTAGAGCTGAGTAATGTTCAGGATCTGAGTAATGTTCAGGATCTGAGTAATGTTCAGATTAGAGCTGAGTAATGTTCAGATTAGAGCTGAGTAATGTTCAGGATCTGAGTAATGTTCAGGATCTGAGTAATGTTCAGATTAGAGCTGAGTAATATTCAGGAGCTGAGTAATGTTCAGATTAAAGCTGAGTAATGTTCAGATTAAAGCGGAGTAATGTTCAGATTAAAGCTGAGTAATGTTCAGGAGCTGAGTAATGTTCAGATTAAAGCTGAGTAATGTTCAGGAGCTGAGTAATGTTCAGAATCTGAGTAATGTTCAGGATCTGAGTAATGTTCAGGAGCTGAGTAATGTTCAGGATCTGAGTAATGTTCAGGAGCTGAGTAATGTTCAGATTAAAGCTGAGTAATGTTCAGGAGCTGAGTAATGTTCAGATTAAAGCTGAGTAATGTTCAGGAGCTGAGTAATGTTCAGGAGCTGAGTAATGTTCAGATTAAAGCTGAGTAATGTTCAGATTAAAGCTGAGTAATGTTCAGGAGCTGAGTAATGTTCAGGATCTGAGTAATGTTCAGATTAAAGCTGAGTAATGTTCAGGAGCTGAGTAATGTTCAGATTAAAGCTGAGTAATGTTCAGGAGCTGAGTAATGTTCAGATTAAAGCTGAGTAATGTTCAGGAGCTGAGTAATGTTCAGGAGCTGAGTAATGTTCAGATTAAAGCTGAGTAATGTTCAGGAGCTGAGTAATGTTCAGGATCTGAGTAATGTTCAGATTAAAGCTGAGTAATGTTCAGGATCTGAGTAATGTTCAGGAGCTGAGTAATGTTCAGGATCTGAGTAATGTTCAGGAGCTGAGTAATGTTCAGGATCTGAGTAATGTTCAGGAGCTGAGTAATGTTCAGGATCTGAGTAATGTTCACGATCTGAGTAATGTTCAGGATCTGAGTAATGTTCAGGATCTGAGTAATGTTCAGATTAGAGCTGAGTAATGTTCAGGATCTGAGTAATGTTCAGGATCTGAGTAATGTTCAGATTAGAGCTGAGTAATATTCAGGAGCTGAGTAATGTTCAGATTAAAGCTGAGTAATGTTCAGATTAAAGCTGAGTAATGTTCACGATCTGAGTAATGTTCAGGATCTGAGTAATGTTCAGATTAAAGCTGAGTAATGTTCAGGAGCTGAGTAATGTTCAGATTAAAGCTGAGTAATGTTCAGATTAAAGCTGAGTAATGTTCAGGAGCTGAGTAATGTTCAGGATCTGAGTAATGTTCAGGAGCTGAGTAATGTTCAGGATCTGAGTAATGTTCAGGAGCTGAGTAATGTTCAGGATCTGAGTAATGTTCAGGAGCTGAGTAATGTTCAGGATCTGAGTAATGTTCAGGAGCTGAGTAATGTTCAGGAGCTGAGTAATGTTCAGGAGCTGAGTAATGTTCAGATTAAAGCTGAGTAATGTTCAGATTAAAGCTGAGTAATGTTCAGATTAAAGCTGAGTAATGTTCAGGAGCTGAGTAATGTTCAGGATCTGAGTAATGTTCAGGAGCTGAGTAATGTTCAGGATCTGAGTAATGTTCAGATTAAAGCTGAGTAATGTTCAGGATCTGAGTAATGTTCAGGATCTGAGTAATGTTCAGGATCTGAGTAATGTTCAGGAGCTGAGTAATGTTCAGGATCTGAGTAATGTTCAGATTAAAGCTGAGTAATGTTCAGATTAAAGCTGAGTAATGTTCAGGATCTGAGTAATGTTCAGGATCTGAGTAATGTTCAGGAGCTGAGTAATGTTCAGATTAAAGCTGAGTAATGTTCAGGATCTGAGTAATGTTCAGGATCTGAGTAATGTTCAGGATCTGAGTAATGTTCAGGAGCTGAGTAATGTTCAGATTAAAGCTGAGTAATGTTCAGATTAGAGCTGAGTAATGTTCAGGAGCTGAGTAATGTTCAGATTAGAGCTGAGTAATGTTCAGGAGCTGAGTAATGTTCAGGATCTGAGTAATGTTCAGATTAGAGCTGAGTAATGTTCAGGAGCTGAGTAATGTTCAGGATCTGAGTAATGAGTCAAAAACTATAAGGGAAAATAATGTTTGAATTATTTAGTGCTTTTTTTTAACTTTTTTTTTTTTTTTTAACTTTTTTTAATCCAGAACCTTCTGGTGGAGTCGTCACTGCAGCTCCAGCTCAGGTTTGCTGCTGTACTCAGCTCTAAACAGGATGATGATAATGAGCTTATTTATTAGTACGATTAAGTCACTAATCCTCTGCTTACAAATGGCACCTGGTGGGAATTTAAAGGTTAAACGCTGAACAAACAGACACAAGGCCGTGTGTAAATAATACACAATTACTGTAAAAGAAACATTCGCTGAAATGAAATTAAGCCATTGTTGGAAATCTAGCCGAGCTTCAGAGCTGAACCTTATAGTCATGTATCTGAAGAGAACAGATATAATACCATATGGACATGAAAGTGGTATTGTGTTTATAGTATGTCTGGTGACTCAGTAGTTCAGTAGTTTCATCTTAATTCAAATCAAAATCAGAGAGAAAGATCTCACATGTTCACGTAGCTACATATCAGGAAAGCTTCTCCTTCACATTCCTTAAAGGAGTTGAGATTCAAGGCTCTTTTCAGGTTTAAGGTGGAACTAATTTCCCACTACTGAACTACTGAAATCTGTTATATGCAGCACCCTGGAGTAGAGAAGGTTAATGGCCTGCTGTGGGGCCCAAAAGCAGAGCTTGGCAGTTCTGGGGCTTAAACCCTGATCCTCCAATCAACAACCCATAACCTTAACCACTTGAGCCAGCCAAAAATTTAACTTTAAGCCACACTGCTGGGCCCCTGAGCAAGGCCCTTAACTCTTACTGCTCCAGGGGTGCTGTATCATGGCTGACCCTGTGCTCTGACACCAACTTCCAAAGCTGGAATATATGAAGAAAGAATTTCTGTGTTTTAATGTATAGGTGACAAAAAATAAAAAAAAATGATGCTTCTACTCGAGATAAATCCCGCAGCCTCAGGGCCTCAGTGACATGACCTATACACAGTTAAGCTAAATGAGGAACTTTCCATGTGTAAAACTAAGAACTTCTGTGATGTTCAGAATCCATACTGTAATTGGTTGTAAATATGAGAGTGGTGAATGCAAATGATATGCAAATTGCCTGAAAATGGAAAAAAACAGCACAAAGAGTTGCTGGAAAAGACTGAGTGTGTTTGGCCGTCGTTATATTTGGCTGTTGAAACAAAATTTTGGCGAATATGCTTCAAATAGACATGAACATGGATGTTGACTCACCCCTCTCGCAGGTACGGGACCAGTATCCTGTGCCAGTGCAGTCGCAGATGAAGCGGTTCCAGCCCTCCTTACACACTCCCTTGTTCTTACAGGGGTAGCTCTCGCACTGCTTCCCCGGCACCTTGTTGCAGGACGGTTTGATTCCCGCTCCGTTCTGCTCCTCGGCGATCTGCCTGATGTCTTTACTGCGTCCGTCGATGAACAGGTCCCGGATGCAGCCCACATAGCCGTAGTTGAGCATGGCGGTCCAGAGCTCAGTGGGCAGGATGAGACCTGCTCGGTTCTCAGGAAGTCCACCAAGGTACATATCACCCTCCAGGTCCAGGATCTCGCTCTCTCCGCTGGCCGTGAATGGGGTACGGCGGCTGTTTACGGATATGGTACCTACAGGGAGAAAGAGTCGCTTTATAAATGATTTATGAATGTGTTATAAAGTCTTTATGTAGATACGGTTTCAGATAAACGTGAAATATAGCAAGACGAAACCAAAAACCGGACCAAATAACACAAAAGAAGTATAAAACTCAGTTTGATATTTGGTGTCAGGTTTTCATCTTCTCATGCTTTTTTAATTACTATCCTAATTCAATTTTAACAATCAAATTCTGTAAGATTTTGAAAGGAAGATATTTTTGTTGGAGAAAGATCCAGTAAACAAAATGCAATATGTAAGGAACTTTTAAAAAATTCTTTTATAAATTGTTATAAATTATTTTATAATTTATTTATTTGTTTGTTTGTTTGTTGTTTGTTTACTAAATAATAGATTTATTTTAATATATTTAAATATTTAATTATTTATTGTTGTATAATTTAAACAGTTTATATCAGAGTGTTTTTTTTTTCATTCTCAAAATCAAATTATTTGCACTGAAATAATGGAAACCTGTGGAGTCCAGATAAAAAAAAGGATATAAACGTTAAAGCAAAGGAATTGTCTTTCTATTTTGTGGACTGGGTTTAATATGCATGCCAAAATAAAAGCCCTTAGACAAAATTAAGAGATAGAGAATAGCCTTCATTCCGCATGATTTTGGGAAAAAGATGCTTTTTAATGTGAAAGGCCGATGACTAGATTCATACTAAACAGAAAAAGTTAGAAGCCTTCAAATTTAAAACAAAAAAACGAAACATGCTAAATATATACGGTTTTATCGTTTGTTGATTTGTCAAGAGTATGTTTAAATGTAAATCACAATAATATGTCTTGAAATATATCCAAATATCTCCACAGCACAAATCTACAGTCTGGGATAAAAAGAAATCAGCCGCAGCCTTGCGTCTCACTTCTCATTGTGTTTTTAGAGTTTTATTAATGACTGTTGGTGGCGCTCTCACTCTCAGGATCGTGAAAAAGTGAGAGAATCTGACGCAGGCGCCAGGAACGAACCCCATCGCATTGACGGCTGTTTATCTTTAAAGGACAGAGAGTGTTTAGAAGCTTTTATAGCAGAGAACAGCAGTAGTAGATGGTCTCTGGTGTATTGGAGTCGTGTCCTGTGTTTATGACCTTGCTGTGAGTGTGTGAATTGTGTAAAGCTGACTTTTATAAACACTCACACACACACACACACGTAGTAAAGTGTAAACCAAACAGCAGAAGTGGAAAGGAAAGGATCGATAAAGCTAATCTCTGCAGAAGTGACATCGGCCCGCTCCCGTGAACGCCATTGTCTAATCGGCTGCATTATTAATATCCCTGGAGACCTTTCACACAAGCGTGTGGTATGAACTGATACGGAGTCGTTACCGGTCGATTCGGCTGTCCGCGGGGATTCACAAGCGAAAGCGAAAGAGAGCATCAAAAACAGAATGATGCGAGCTAAATATTTCATGACTGTGAATTCTACAGTCCGAGTTTGTATGGGTTTTGTTAAAACTATTAAAATGCAAATAACTAACTAGCACTGGTCTTTGTTTATTTATTTATTTTATTTTATTTTATTTATTTAGCATATCTCCTGCTAAGTGCTGATAACGCACAGTAGTTGTTTTTGTGGTTACAAATTTTCTCATGGAAAAGGAGTTTTAATTAAATGACAAACAAAATGCTTGGCTGGAAGAAAAAGAAGCAACACACACATACACACACACACTGACCTGATCTTCCATCTCTCTGGATGTCCACATGGTACCACGTCCCATCGTTCACTTTATTCTGCGTAGCTTTGACCTTGATGGTCCCCGAGCCCATGTCCAGCAGCAGGTACAGACTCCCGTCCAGCAGCTCCACCGCAAAAAAGTCTACCTTGGTGTTCTTCTGGCTCCCTGTCGCCTTCCTGTCCTGCGGCTTGCCATGCGTGAACAGGATCAAGCCATTGGGCTCCGAGGTGCGGAAGTCGAATGAGATGGAGCCCATGCGCTTGGTGTTCCATTTGGGAAGGCTGATGTAGGCTTCGGGTGTCTCGAACGAGATGGGGTCCAGTGTGGCCACATTCTCACACTTAAACACAACATCTCCCTGGATCTTCATCTTCGGGTCCACGATGCGCGCCAGCCGAGAAAGCTCCAAGCGGATGTCGTTGTTCTTGTACACGACCTGCATCAAGAGAGACGAATAATTAGCTGGATAGATTGGTGCGTGTAATAATATTCACTCACTCACTCACTCAATTAATAATAATAATAATAATAATAATAATAATAATAATAAAAATAATACTAATATAAAATAAAATAATACTACTAATAATAACAGAAAATCATTTAATATTTTTCATTTGAAATAGAAAAATTCTCTGTATTTTTATGTGGATTTATAATCATTACTGTTTAGGAAACACAAGTGATAATATTTTATCATTTAATATTAATGCTTTAATTTATATTTATTGTTTTTTTTTATTTAATTAAATACATAAAATCCTAATCTGGCTCTTTTTTTGGTTGTTTTTGAGTCTCATTTTTGTTGTTTTTTGTCTAAGGTTTAGTATCCATCTAATCTGATTTTATTTCAAACTCAAAATATTTTTTTTTCTTTTAAACCAGAAAATAAAAATCCAATTGAATCAAAGCATATTTGAGATGCTTTGAAAAGGGGCGGAGCTTCCTGGAAGGGGTCGGGTCAGTTCATATCAGAGAGCTCAAAACTGTCAATCGTTCTAGAGCTACATGTTGATTGGGCTGCACCAAGGTCTTCCGGGTTTAAACGTGCATATTTCATACGTGAAGTGAAGTAGAAATAAATGCAACAGTTAAATATATATGCTGAAGTTCTGAAGAGTCCGAAGTTTTCCCGTGCAAAGTGCTGAATAGCAGGATTTAGCAAGACCGGAGCTAATACCAATAGGTCGGGTCATTCCTTCACAATGAACGGCTCTCAGTGGTAAGCGACTACAGCTGAGGTGTGTGTATCTGCGCCTGCTCTTCCTGATAGCTATGCTAATACGCGGAATAAAGAGAGGCGGAAAAAAAGCTGCGATGGCACTCTCACTATCACAAAGAGCGCAGAGGCACCAGACTTTCCCCTCAACTCGTTTAAAAATATCACGTTGTCGGGTTGTTTTTGTCAGTTAAAACGAAAAACACCAATCTATAGCGAACACACACACACACACACCCACACACACACACACACCAGAAACACCTTGGAACTGTCGAGGTGCAAAATCACCAGCTTTCCTCTCCGAATGTAGATCTTTTCTGGGCCGCAGGGCTGCCTGGATTTACTCTCAGATTAGTCGCAGTCATCAGCCACATTTCCCAGCCTTGAGATTATAGATAATCCCGGCTGTAAATCAGGCCATTGCTCTCCCGCGGCCTGCAGGAAAGAGCCAGCTGAAGGATTGTCTGCTGTCCCCGTGGAGGACGAGTCTCTCTTCCAGCAGCCTTTATCAGCGGGATCATAAATACCATCATCCCTGCAGTGATCCATTCCTCAAGCACAGTCGTGCATAGGTCAAACACCATGCATCTCACACACACACACACACACACACGCTGCACTTCCTCACGGTGGGAAACAGATTGCCGCCATCTTTATTCTGGTGTCAAACACAACACAAACACTTTCCCATGGTCCATTATGGAGGTTTGGTATTGATCTCTTCAAACCTCACACAAAGGCTAAATGTTTATGTAAGTTGTATATATTAACAATACATCATGACAGGGTGCCATTATTATTGGAAAATAAACAATGATGCTGATTTATACCGAGTTTTACACCACCCTGAGGTTTATCCTTTTCCTATAACACTATAAGAGTTTTATTGCTTTTATAAATAAAAAAATAATGATACCTCGTACTTTTTTATCCCTTTATATTGACTTGGATCTAGTTCTCAGACATGCTACAAACCGTTGTTCCCTTACCGGCCTTTTATTTTATAAGAAAAAATAAGTGGCTTGTTATTTTTATTTTGAGAAAATGAAAACTCGTCTATCGTGAAAACTTTTGCATTACGTATCAGAAAACATAAAGAAAGTTACAGCTTTATCTCAGACCTCTCCAGAAACATTAAATAAACTCATCTTACAGAAAGTGTGCTTGAATGAGAGTTATTATAAACGTAAAATATGTAGCTGTACACCTCAGGGAGCTGCTGGTACAGAAAATGAATCGACGCCAATCAGAAATAAGAAATGCGTTTAAAAAAATGATTTTATAAGCATAAAGTTTATCTCAGCTCCAGACTGGTTGTGATCTTCATTTGAACTGAAAGCCAGAGGCAGAAAAAAAGAAAAAAAATAATAAAAAGCTCAGTTAAAAGTAATTGTAACGCTCTTGTTTACGTTCTCGGATGTCTTCCTGATTTATTTCCCATCCCGCTTTAGTATCATGTTTCACCCCAGCGATCTCCATTCATCACGAGAGACAGCTGATCCTCCTCGCTTTAAACCGTCCTAAAGCGCTGTCACGTTGATGAACTCAAACGCCACCTGAAATGTCAGCTGGTTAATTCCAGCTGGGGCGCTGCCCGCGAACTGTCCATTCTCCTCTCGGAACCGATCTGCTCTGGACTTCAGAAATCACATTTCATGTGTCGAAAGCGTTTAAACTGTTTGTCAAAACCCGTCCTCTCAAGAGCACCAAATTGAATTAATTGACTTTGAGAGGGGTGATTAATCGTCGCAGAAAGGTTACCGGCATCATTCGGGGTTGAAAAACATCAGCGGCGAGAACAAATATTCGTCCCTTTGGGTGTGAATACTGGTGAGTCGAGGTGGCCTTGAAAAACAGCAGCGGCGCCATCATGACATTTGAATGGAAAAGCGACGCTTTATCTATCAGCACCTGGTGTAAGGTGTGTCTGCCGGGACATGAGGTAATAGAACGGGGAGTAATTGAGCCTTCTACTATAGAGGAACAGGAGCAGGCTCAGCGCGAGCATGTGCTTATTTCACGTCTGTAGATGAATCGGATTGAGCGTACGTGAAGGCCGACTGAGCGCAAAGGCCGAATAAAACTTGTTTGAATATGTGGAGTCGAATTTCATCAAGCTGTTATCTCACCTCGCAGGCTCGCTTGGAAATAAACTGGAAAGGGGGGATGGAGGCGCAGCACAGCAAGAGTTTCTCCTGGAAATCTTATACACGCTAAGGCTCAGCTGTACAGGAGCAGAGGGTTATCCCAGCAGCCAATTATCATACAATCACACAGACTGCTAGTGTAATCATAAAGTTTATCCTGTACTCCTCACAGCACTCTTAAATCACACTGAGGTGTGTGTGTGTGTGTGTGTGTGTGTGAGATATCAGAGGAGAACATATGGTTATCAGATACGTTAAAGTGCTTGGTCAGCTTATCCTTCAAACTATGGACATGTTCTCTATATAAGAGTGTACTGAATTAACCGAATGAATTTTATTAAATATACAAATCAAAATAAGTTAAAAGCAGGATAAAATAGGCTGCACCCTACACACATACTACTGCCAGGAACTTCCTCCTCTGGTTCTTCTTAAGGTTTCTTCCTCATGATATCTCAGGGAGTTTTTCCTCACCAGTATGATTTCTGTTCTGCTTTGTGAGAACATTCAGTTTAAATCAAGGCACCACGGAAAGGCCATGACGGTATGGAGGAGTGAGCGGCCGTAGGTTGCTGTTTTGATTGGAGGTCAGGTTTTGGAGTGTGCAGCGTGGAGCGTGGGCGCTGGTAGAATGACCATGCATGGGTCTGTGCGTGCCTGTGGCCCCCTCTCCGTCTGCGGTGGGCCTGCAGTGACATGCCAATTCATCATCCACAGCTGTCTGCCCGTACTATAAATCTCTGCCTACAGCGCCTGCCCACCGCTCTGCTAGAATTAATGGCTCGCAGGTCAAGTTGGAGAAAAGTTGGAAATTGGTATAGATTATTCACCAGTCAAGGATGCCAGGTGGCACTCGCTCGGTGTTTTTGCATCAAATCTCTGGGCTGAAAGAAGACAAGCTCGCGTTCATTTAAACTGTGAAGACGTTTCTGAGTTGACGTTAATTCGTTTTTGAGATTTTGGATATCAGATCAGAATTCGTTTGGTCTTACTTGTTATGGTTATTCTGATCTATTATAAAACTAATCCATAAAAAAATAAAAGACCCCACAAGATTCTGAGATCATCAGTTTTTTGTGGTCAAGTTGCTGAGCTAATATATAAACAAAGCAGATGTCTAAAATGCATCCCAATGTGTGAAATATCAGATTTCCAAAAAGGTTTCCTCAGCATTCTCAAGTGTTGTCCCCCCTCCCAAAAATCTCCCAGTGGATTGGTGATTAGTGGCACTAAATTGCCCTTGGTGTACCACACAACGTACTGGAATTCCAAAGAGCATGTTTTCCTGCCTCACATGGAGCATGTTTTCCAGTGTTCCTGAGAAAGGCTGCGGATCCACCGGGATAAAGAAGATGAACAATGAATGATTAAATTAATATCAGCCTGTCTGGTATTTAATACTCTACCTCGTTAATCATTTAAGAGCAAGATGCAGTTTGTCAGCGAAGAGATCGCTTGAAAGTCTTTGATGTCGGAAATAATTATTAAGGGTTAAACGGCACCCCAGGTTCTCTGCCAGGATCTACCCATGCCACAGCTTTAACTAGCATATCTATTTCATTACAAGCCTTAACCATCAGTGTGACAGCGGTGGCAAAATGGTACAGCTGTTTCTGGAGTTGGCTACATTCCTCAGTCACTCCTGCTCTGAACCTGTGCCAGATATCCCTCTCCTAACACCACTTATCCAAACCGAACAGCTGGAGGGGGTGTGTGTGTTGGGGGGGGCACAGAGGTTTGACCCATCTGTCCAAATTTCGACTGCAATGACCCACTTCACAGCTGGAGAACAGGATGGGTTTCAGGATGGCGAAGCATGTTTTCAGAGAGGAACATGGTGATGTATGACAGCCACCATGCCAGAGAAAATGTGTGATGTGGAGTCCAGCTCAGGTGCTACTGAAGACTCTTGGTTCTCATTGGTCATTAGTGTCTGTCTCTCTCTCTCTCTCTCTCTCTCTCTCTCTCTCACACACACACACACACACACTTACCCAGGGCTTGTATTAAAACCAGGAAATAGAAAACATTTCCATTTGGCAGACACCCTTATCCAGAGCAACTCACAATTTATCTCATTTTATACAACTGAGCAACTGAGGGTTAAGGGCCCAGTTTCTCAGGGGCCCAGCAGTGGCAGCTTCTTGGACCTTGGATTCAAATTCACAACCTTCTGATCAATAGTCCAACCTCCCATGTCCACATATCCTTTGTGATTTTTATTCCTGTAGGTTGATATATTAGCTGCAGTTTGCATCCCATACCACAAGGTGGAGTGCTGCTCAAATAACAAACATTCTCTCTATAGTTTCTACCAGATGCCCTGGGATCATTCAAATAACCATGAAGAATAAATTTATTTGGAAAAAATAAATCAATATATCCACCTGTATACAAATGAAGTATTATATTGCTGTGGCATCCAGCAGGTGCTAGAGGCGAGCTGAAAGTTTACTCCGAGAGGAAAGTGAGGGTCTTGCTGAGGGTTTAGTCTAGAACTGCTTATTTTAACACCAGAGGGAAGTTCATGTTGAAAACTATCAGAAAATGGTGACAATTTGGGTCTAAAGTTCACTGCCATTACACTGCTTAGTGTTAGCTTAAAACATGCAGAATATTCTGGAAATCTACACTAACTCTAGTGAAATCTGCCAGTAAAGATGATCACCAAGAATGCTTCCCATAATGATGTGCTGATGTTATCTTTTGTCAATTAGTATTTCATTTGTCATTTTTTTTTGTCATTTTCTTCTGACCTTCTGCTAACCCCTTTCTCTGTTCGCCAAAGGTGGCCCCACTGCCAGCAAGTTCCTGGTCAAGCAAGCCTTTTGACAACAGCTTGGTCATGATCCATAAAATGGATAATGAAAATCCTGTATTCAGAACATCTTTAACCCTGTAGAAAGTATGTGAATTGCCAGTACTTGACTCAACACCAAGCCTTTGGCACGCTTTCCTGTTCAAGATCATTTCTGCAAATACCGGTGAAAGAGTCTAGTGGGGCAAAAATTGCAGGTAAAGATCTCAGCAGCTAAACCTTTCCACTTCTGGAGCTCCAGGAACACTAGTAATACAGCTGGTACCTGTGTTGCTCAAGCACCTGTTACATCACAGCACTTATGAAACTGATTACAGTAATCACAGAAATGGGAGCCACTTTTGCCAGAATCTGGGTGAGAGAAGGTCCTGGTAATGAGCCTTTATTGAAACGTTAATGTGTAAGAATTTGGCCAGCATGCTGGGAACTGTGGTTAGCATCCAAATCGAACGTGATGATAGATGGACTACTTTCAATTTTTTACAGACATCATAAAGGCAACAGACAGTGTAATATGATATCCAGCCGAGGTTTACTGAAAATTCCCAAATTAATCTCTCTATAGATTAACTACCCACTCTCAGCTAAATTAAGGAACGATCCGTTTAGTGATTTCGGCTTCTGGGCGTGAAGGAGATAAAGTTCACAATAAAGAATAACTGTCCAAACTAGGGGAAAGGGGGACATTAGGATCAGCGTTTATTACGTCAATAGAGTAAAAAAATCTGTTACGTAAAGCTCATCTTATAAGATTAGTAGAGTTTTTCTACTTGAAGATTTCTTCCCTCTAGATTACAGCCCCTCACACCGACCCACTCGTGTTCCATCGCAAGCTTTACGAGTACCACAATGCAGAATCTCATTTCACCCAATCATCCGAGCTTCTTCTCCGAGCTGGCGCAACCTTAATCAAATGATTTACAGCAATTGAAAAGCCAAATTAAATACGGCTGAAACAATTTCACGTCTTGGGAAAATGTAGAAGTCCAGTGAATTTCATTACAGGGTGCTCCATGGAAACTGATGTCCACTCTGTTCTTCTCAGAAGATAAGCTTTATTAAATCTATTACACTGCTCCAACTTTCCATTCCAACTCGTTCCATTTTTTTTTTTTTTTGCTCTGACAAACAGAGCTGGAGGGTATTGAGAGATGGGAGAACCTCGCTGTGGCTAATGCACTGACCGACCATCCACAAAGCTTTGTATTTGGCACTGGTTTTGGCACGTTCTTCTCGATTCTGGCACCACCACTTGTGATCACCTGAACCTCTTTTGTAGTTAATGGTATCATTAGGTCTCATTAGTCTGTGATAGATTTATGGATTCTTAGAAAAAAAGTTCTCTAAAAGGGTTTTTTTGGGGAAAATCTGTCATTCTAATCTCTTCTGAATGCTAAGGGGTCTGTCTAGAACCCTACATGGTTGAAACCTGTTAGAAACCCTTTTCCACACAGAAAGAGGATGCATAGAGGATGGACCCAAGGAACCCTTGATGAACCCTTGTTTGAAGAACACTGTTTGAAGGTTACAGAATGATCTAATGATCCTATTAATGTTCGTGGTAGAATCCTTTCCTCTAAGAATGCCTGACTTTGAGCAGGTTCATGTTTCCCTTCAATGGTTCTCGTCATGTTTCCTAGTCCTAGTCCCTTTTCAACCATCTCCCGTTGACTTTGTATTGCTCGTTCCTTGGGAAACAAACTCAGAGTAACCTCTGGTTTCTGAACCCTGGTGTATTAACCATTAAGAAATTCATTGAACATCTCACCGCTTATGACTCCACCTACCTCTTTGAGGCAGCCCATGAAGTTGTTGCTGACGGGTGACCCGGGCAAGTCGGCGGTGCTCGGGCTTCCTCCGACATAGAAGAAATCATCAGAGCCCAGCATGGTGTAGTCCTCCTGTGTGTAGCCCGTGGTGGTGAGGATGCCGTCCACGGAGATGGTGACCTGTCAGGGTGAACATGACAGAAAGGAAGGAGAGACATCCACTGATGACCCTCTGAATCGGTGACTTTCTGAACGCCATTGGTAGGAGTAGGAGCAGTTGTCTGGTGTAACACTAGGAATAAATTAGCAGCACTGGGCTCTTATCAGTCCCTTCTATTCTTGGAGGTAAAGAAAATATTTCTGCGGCATATTTTCTTTATCTTTGATGGTGTAAGAAATGAGTTCCCTACTTCGGGGATCTTGGTTAGGTCTTGGAGGTTAGTACAATGTGACAAACCATGGAGTTTTGTCTTTTTTTTTTTTACTTTGTTTGATTGGTTAGTTCAGACATTAATAAGCATGCGTCCAAAATGTGCTGCATGGTTTTACTACTACTACTGATGAGCAAAGCCAGAGTTATGCTATCTGTGGATTTTGATGACATTTAATTCATGTATGAGGGACAGGGATGCTAATGTGCTACTTCAGCCTAAGGCAGCATGCAAAGCCAAGCCGTAAACACACGTGCACGTGAACAGGAAAGACATAGATGTGAAAAAGCAATGAGGAAGATGAGGAGGTAACGGTATGCACGGAACACCATGAGGGATGGGAGATGGCTGGTGAAGTTGTTAGTGGTGAAGATCACAAAAAAAGCTGCATTGAAAGTGGAGATGATTTGGCGCGCCATGCAATTCCGTACTGGAAACAACTGTCAGAGCTCCCCTGCCCACTGGCTGTTTTTATTTTGTTCTTTATTTGTTTCTTGGTGGAAAGCTTCTGCCAGTTTCGTCAACAGTATCCGCCAAACAGAAAGGCTTTTTTATTAAAACCACTACAGCCTACAAAAATCACATATCAAGGTCTTTTGAAGAGAGGAGGAGGAAGTTCAGAGAGAGAGAGAAAGAGAGAGAGAGACAGAGAGAGGAAGCCAGAAAAAAAGGAAATAAAAGCCATGATGAGGAAGAAAACAGGACAAGGAGAAAGTGAAGAACACCTAGAATGCCAACCCCATTTCCTTTTTTTGGTCGATAGTCGATTATGACGTTTAGAAAGAAACTCAAAGAAAAAGGAAGAGGGCCAGGAGAGCACACGGCAAACCAAAAGAAAAGGACAATAGGAATGATATCTACCAGACAATGTAGTTTGTTTACCATAGCGTGTCCAATGCCTGAATGCTTTGTGAAAAGGGGGGAAGAAAGGAAATTAAACAGTGAACAAAAAGAGCTGTCAAGAAAATGATGTAAAAATCAAAAACAAAAACCAATGATGAATAATTAGGGAACTTCATTAGTCGATCAGGTAACCGGTTAGTAAAACAGACTCATTCCATGAGTGGTTAGTTTCCATTGAGCAGCTAAATATGAAAGAGTGAAATTGGGAGAAAGAGAGGAAGAAGAAGAAGAAGAAGAAGAAGAAGAAGAAGAAGAAAGACCAGATTCAGAGCTATCACTGTCATGTATCTCCTACTCCTTAAATAGCACCCGTGTGTTGAATGTGTAAAACAGATCATACTTACTTTAAAAAGAGCTCATCAATACCCAAATGTATTCACCATCATCATCATCATCATCATCATCATCATCATCTTAACTGCAGTGTATTATTTTAAAAATCAAACATGTCAGATTTCTCGAACATTTCTGCAAATATCACACTGGAGACGTGATAACCAGCTTCCCTAGAGATGATTCTCAACATTTTTATTCCCAGCTTAGATATGTAAAAAAAAATGTATATCATTATGTAAAGTGTGAATAAAATAAAATAAAATAAAATAAAATAAAATAAAATAAAATAAAATAAAATAAAATAAAATAAAATAAAATAGGGGAGCTTGATGGATGGAGCTCAGTGGGCGCCATCACCTCTACATCTGGCCATGCTGAAAATATCCGGCGCTGAGCAGCAAAACCACCCCTAAACATTTACATATTTTAAAATGCAGTCGGTGCACTGAGCAATTTAACCGACTAAAAATTGGCTGTGGGTAAATGGCACGGTTGAGCTTGGCTGAAGCGTCTCCCTCCCTGCCTGATAAGAAGCACTATTCACCCGAGTGAGGAGAATATCTACAGAATGAGAGAGGGAGAGGTAGAAAAAGAGCGAGGCAACCTCCTGAAGCCATCACACCACTGATGGCCTATGACGGCGGTTAATGCTCAAAGAGGCTAAGAGTAAAAGATCTAGAAAATCATAAAAAAAGGCAAATAAACAGGAGAAGCATTCTATCTTAAAGTAACAGTAAATAAACCACTGGAAGCTTCGTGTGTTTAACGTTACCTGTCTGAGATTGCGTGTAACTTTGACATCGTGCCAGGCATTATCGTTGAATTTGCCATTGACCGGCTCTACGATGGCCTCAAAGGCTCCAGAACCTAAATTGATGACCAGGGAGACCGCGCCGTCCTTCAGCGCCAGGTTGACGTAGTCGGCCGACTTGCCCGTGTGCAGAATAAGACCGTTGCGCTGCCAGGTCTTGAAAGATAGAGTGATCTCGTCACTGCTGCTCTGGATGGGGTTCTGCGAGAGGTCGTAGCAGAAGTATTCCGAGCCGCGAAAGGTGGCCACGTTCTCCTCGCGGGCTGGAAGAGAGAACGGAAAAGTATTAGCACCTTAGCTTTACTTAAACGTCTCTGAGAAAACTCACAAATCTGAACAGAATTCTTTGGTCAAGTTGAGATCATTGCTGCTCATCAAATGGAATTCGGTAGCCGATTTTGACCGAAGATAGCGGACAACTAAATTCGGTTATTATGCGTATCAGGAACCCACCAATATGGATAATGGATAATGCAAAGCTGATGGGAGAGACACAAAATAAGATGCAAAACATAAATAAATCATGCTAACAGACAGAAAAAATGAGTTTTATCTTCTGCTCCTCATCCTGTGATACAACTTGAACAAAACATAATAAAACCCCCGGTTATACAATACAGCCAAAACTTTATCTAGATCATCTCATACATCAAAACAACTAATAATCATCTTAAATCACCTTTAAAATCTTACGGCGCATTAATGCGAAAATCTGGCAACAAAAAGTGGAAAACCTGTTTCACGTCACAGATTGGGTTTAACGCTAAAAAATGTAGAGGAAATGTGTTAACCAATATAAAAAAAAAGTTGAATTTATTTGTGTAACACTAAAAAAATCACTTCTCTCACTAACCGTGTTACAAAGCGCAAGGGAAATGGGATAAAATACACCACCTGCAGAATTTATGAGAGCACTTGTGAAATGAAAGCGCATGAATAAACATGTTCACAGCGATCTAATTTGTCTGCAGCTGCATCATCTGTTTAAAAAAAATGTAAAAAATTACATTTTATTCATGCTGGAAAAAAAGCCATTGCATCGATCCTGTTTCTTAACACCCACAGTCCGTTTTTTAGTATAATAAACCAGATTGATTTTTCCAGACCATGATCACCTGACCCATGGTGATGGACATGTTCACATATTCACGTCCAGCATCATAATTCTGACCAATCGGCATCCATGCTGGTTTAAAGGGCGTGTCTGAGAACGCATTCGTCTAGTCTTCTGGCTCGGAGGCTGATTGCCGACTTTTGAGCATTGGAGCAATTGGAGTTGCTCATCATGGTCAGCACTGGTGTCCAGCTGTGATGACCGCTGCATGGAAGTGTGAATGGTTCAGCCAGCCGTACAACAGCTCAGGGTTCTACAGGATTCCAGCGCTTTGCTATCGCTCATACTTTGTCTTAAAGCTAAGCAAAGCAACATAATTCTCCAGCATTTCTTTTACTGAATTGAAGCAACTTCTGGAGTCAACTTGCTTAAATGGATTTTCTTACTGCTGATTGGACAAGACATCTGTCACTCAGGATATACTGGAAGTAGGAAATTGTGTATCTAACTTTATTTCTTGTGTGGAGTTCTGCCTTCACTTTAAACCATTTTTTCGAGAAAATGAATTCATTCAGCGCTACTGTGAGGAAGGACGTTCACATGAGGTGACTGATAGCATAGGTAGTGATTGATAGGAATCATGGCGTAAAGATTAGTTTGCGATCTCTAAAAACACACCAGGAATGTTTGTAAGAGCAAACTATTCCAGATTAAAGGATGTAAGGAGCGCTATAAGAGCAGAGCTGTGTTCATACACACACCAATCCACTTTCTATTGCCGCAGCTACTGCTGGACTTCCTGTAGATCCTGAGTGACAGATGTCTCATCCAATCAGAGGGAAGAATTCCATTTGCAAACTACCTTTTCTTACCCTTTCTGAATCGTCCTCATGTTTTTGGATTTATTTTATTTTCAGATTTGTTTTTCTTTTCGGATTGTTTTTGTTTTTGGATTTGTTATTGTGTTTTCAGATTTCTGGCAGGAGCATGCATTGCAGTGACCCGGGTTCGATTCCCGGGAAGGGTGCTAACCCAGCCACTGGAGAGTTAATGCTCAGTGCGGGTCCCAAGCCTGGGTTATGTCAGGAAGGGCATCCGGCATAAAAAAACCTGTGCCAAATCAAAACATGTGGACCAAATGATCCGCTGTGGTGACTCCAAATAGGGAGCAGCCGAAAGAACAACAAAGTGTTTTCAGATTTGTTATTTTGTTTTTTGCACTTCTTCACCACCGTACTGAATACACCTAACTTGGGATATTATTTTTGTCACAGTTGGCGTCTCTCAGTGCAGCTCCTGTGGCATATACACAATTAACAAAGGCAGTAATTCCAACCTTTCTCTCTATTCAGAAAAATAAGTTTTTCACTATAAAAGTTAAAATTTTGACATGTAAAGTCTTTTGGCTTTATTCACGTGTCACATGGGCCGTCTTCCACTGATCCACGTGCAAATCCCACTCCTCTGCCCGAGTCCATTAATTTTGGGCTAGCCTACACCACAACACTGAGCCAGTAGAGATTATGGGATTAGGCCAAACTGAGTCACACAGCTTCCAAAAAAAAAAAAACCAGAATCTTCAGCATTAAGAGCTCAGAACACGTTTCTCTTATAATTTAGCACATATTAGGTAACTTTGTGATTACAAAAAGCTCTGCAGTCTTCCTAAAATGGGCCCTGAGTCATAAGGATTTGAATCATAAATACTGCAGTGTGTCCTGTGATGGAAATAATTCTTATTAAACCGTATTTTATTGGACGTTTGTGTCCGGTTCAGTAGTAACGATTCATCAATGCGTGTATCTGGATATCTGAACAAAGCTTACACCGCAGCCACAAAACCTGAGCTCGGGGAGTTTCTGAGCGAAGCGGGACGTCGACTGAGACTCGCTGACCTCTTAATACAGATCAAATGTCACCGGGACTCTCTGGATGGAGCAGTGATCAATTATTAATTAAAGCGAGTGTTGTTTTTACTAAAGACACCAGCACACTTTACCACCAGCTGCTTCCCTCTGCCATTAATCCAGTGCCACTTGATACTTAATGAGTGACGGGCCACGCCGAAGGGTCTGTTGTGATATTACAGATCACGGAACAAGAAACAACATGGCAGTGTGTGTGTGTGTGTGTGTATGTTGGTGTGTGTATGTGTGTGTGTGTGTGTAGCGATGTAGGCTGAACAAATCTGCCCAGTCCAATACAAACAACACTTTTAGAATCAGAATATTATGACAGTAATTTCCACATGTATTCTGATATTTATTAAGCATCCTAATAAAAGTATAGAATAAAACACAACGTGACGTTTTATATAATAATAAAAAAAATTTAAAAAATTATTTTCTTTTAACAGAACATCCTTAAGCATTTTATTCCTCTTACCTCACAACAAATTGCCAAAATTTGCTATTTTTTCTTATTATTTTCTAATTTATTACAGGCTCAGACTTTTGCTGGCCCCCAATTTTTAATATTATGGGATATTTTGTGCATTAAATCAATTTCTTCTTTATGTTTTTGTACATGTGTAACGACATTCAGTAGAAAAATATAATAAAATAAAATACAGAAATAGAAAGAATAGATAATAATAATAATAATATATAATATATATATATATATATATATATATATATATATATATATATATATATATATATATATATATATATATAATAAAATTATATTAAAAGTATATTTTATTAATTCTAAAGAATATTTATAATAAATATAGGTATTAATATTTATAAAAATAAATTATACTATTAAAGAACAGTTCTATAATTTATGGATTTTATGACGGATGTGGAAAATATTAAGTCAAGTAATATTTTATGTATTTTTTTAGAAGACCAACACAGCAGTTCTCAACATATTTCTCAACTCAATTTTGCTGAAACCCAGACACACCAGTGTGTGTGTGTGTGTGTGTGTGTGTGTGTGTGTGTGTGTGTAAGAAAGAGAGAGACATTCACCACTAGTGGAATGTAGTATATAATAATAGAGACGAGTTCAGCATGCCATATGAGTGAAATGACATTCTCTGAAAGCACAAAATGAAAGCAGTGTGAGAAGTGAACACGGACTCGCAGTTTTCCCTGAGGCTCGCTTTCAGCTCAAAACAAACCTATCTCTAGAGATTTTTTTAATGAAAACCCGCACCAGGAGTGGACAAAGGGCTTTTAATCTGCACCATAATGGTAAAATGGATAGAGAGGAGCGTCACGTGGCGGAAGGGCAGACGTCCTGAATTATGAAATCTTAATGAAAGCGTCGTTATTCGTCTGAATGGACACCGGGGACGGAGATTGTTATCGAAGCGTAATGGTAATGGTGTTCTAGCGTGTTTTTCTTGCTAACACACACACACAGGAACATGTGGAAGATGCCAGAGGCAGTGGAGCACAGGAGAAGTAGTGCAGTTATGGCTGCCATAAATCCAGGCGGCTTTAGGAGGGAGGCCATTATACAGGACGAGAGCCCTCGAAGCGAAGGCAACATTTTGATCAATTGCACTTTCAGCCCTCGCAGGACAAAATGGACAGTTGCCAGAAAGTGCTCTCTGGACAGATTTATGACTCCCACTTGAATCTTTGATGGGGGCGCGCTACAAACGCTTGTCATCATCAAAGGCGTGATGTCAAACAGGGAGCAAGCGGCAGCGCTAATACAGACGGCATGGGAGACAAATAATCAGCTCATAAATAATCAAAGTGATGAGGTAAGGAAGCGCCGAGTGCCTCGGCTAAGAATAGGTCGTGTCTTTTTTTGTTTTTTTGTTTCCCCCCCGTCTGACTGATTCAGCAGTGCCACCGGTCTGACTATCTCCATTCATCACGCTGGGATGAGTCTGGTGTGTTCTCTTTGTAAAAATTCACACTAACTGGTGTACATTCACACAAAACAACGTGCATTTAAAGCCTGAAAATAACGTTTGGAAATAAAAGGAGGAAGTGTGTGTGTGTGTGTGTGTGTATGCAAGCTGATGCTGCTTTACTCCAGGATTTATTACACACCAAGCTGAAGAGGTGCTCTCTCACCGTCTGTTTTAATATAAAACATAAAAGCTTTATTAAAGAATGTGCAATAGCGAGCTAGCTTAGCTCTACGCTGCTGTTTAAGCCTTCACCTGTGAGGTCTAGGTACGAGGCACCATGGAGGTCATGTGACCTGTAATCAGGAAATGAAGTCTTTATAATCAGATACAATTGGATGTGGGGGTTGTTATTTTTTTTTTTTTTTAATTTTTACAAAAGTGTGTATTTTACACACACACACACACACAGCAGACAGTTCCCCATTGCTGTGATCCTCTAGTCAGTGTAGCCTAAGCATCCGTCATACAGCAGTGACAGATGGGATCAATAGTGACAGAGAGAGAGATAAAGAGAAAGAGAGAGATAGAGAGAGAGAGAGAGAGAGAGACACAAAGAAAGAGAGAGAGAGAGAGAGAGAGAGAGAAAGAGACAGAGAGAGAGAGAGACTGAGAGAGAGAGACAGAGGGAGGAAGGAAAGAAGGAAGGAAGGAAGGAAGGAAGGAAGGAAAGAAAGAAAGAAAGAAAGAAAGAAAGAAAGAGAAAGAAAGAAAGAAAGAAAGAAAGAAAGAAAGAAAGAAAGAAAGAAAGAAAGAAAGAAAGAAAGAAAGAAAGAAAGAAAGAAAGAAATGAAGGAAGGAAGGAAGGACATCTCTTAACATCAAATATTAAGGTTTGGTTACTTTGGCGCTGGAGGTCAAGACGACAAATGTATGTTTATTATATACTTTTGTATATAATATATGTTTTATGTATGTAGATTTATTTATTTATTTATTTATGTCCTAATTTCCTAAAACGGATTTGGATTTTGGACGGAGGTGCACTGACCGATTGTCTGAAACATGTTGAACCATTTTATGTGTCTGTGTGTGTGTGTGTGTGTGTTATCTATCCAGACAGTGTCAGTGCGTGAGTGTGTCTCAGAAACCATTTTCTGGAGCAGAGGCCCGCCGCCTGCCGCAATCCTCGTTCAGCTCCACTGGTTTGCTCCACCCTTCTGCAGTGCTTATAGTCGCTACTATTAGCTTTTCTGGCTCGCTCTGGGTGTGTGTGTGTGTGTGTGTGTGTGTGTATGTTTAGATAAATGATTATTAAATCATTTAATCACTCAGTGAGTAACACAGTCAAGTGCAGTTTTATGTTATAAAGATTTCGGTAATAACTCTAATATTCCCTGGATGCTGGATTTATTCCATGGAATATCGTGTGTGTGTGTGTGTGTGTGTGTGTGTGTGTGACAAAGAGATGTATCGAGTTTGGACAAGAGTGGGTGTGAGAGCAGCAGGGAGACTTGGATTTGGACCAGGTATGAGAAGACACAGACCATCTGCTGGACGCCTTTGATAAACATAGCAACCGTGCACACACCCTATGCTAACACACACACACACACATCCACACACACACGCACACACACACACACACACACAATTTTCCGTAGAATAAATCCTGGTCCGAGTCATGCTAGCTTCAAAGTCTATCCCAGGAATACTGAGTGTGAAGCAACATTCTGGATTGGATGCCACTTCATCACACAAACACACACACACACACACAATATTCCATGGAATAAATCCTTTATCCTGCTCCGAGTCATGCCAGCTATGGGGTCTATCCCGGGAATACTGAGTGTGAAGCAACATTCTGGATTGGATGCCACACAAACACACACACATGCACACACACACACACACACACATGATATTCCATTAAGTAAATCCAATCTATCCTGGGAATATTGAGTGTGAAGGATTGGATGCCACACACACACACCACACACACACACACACACACACAAAATATTGTCCATAACGTGTGTAAATGTCTCTTTGTAGCTTTGCTGCTATTAATGAAATGAAGCTTTCTTTTCATCTTAGGGGTGCACAAACGTTTGCACTCCACTGTGCACAGTGTTATATATCACGTTATGTTAGATAATTCTGTGGTTAATATTTTATTATAATTATAATTGTTGCAGTTTAATCATCAGATAATTCCTACTTCTGACTGCAGCAGTGTTTACTCAGAAATATTAAATGTCAAGATGAGGAAAGAAAAAAAAACAGGAGATAAAATAGAGAACAGTCTCTAAAGGCCACATGGAGTTCGGACGGAGAGCAGGAGAGACTCTTCTGACTCGGTTTTCTGAGACGTGACTCGGCCTCGGCTCTTCTGACCGAGCTCCTAAAAGATAATAAAAAATCTTTTTACTGAGGGACGAGAACATCATGAGGACCCCAATGAAGAAAGAAAGAAAGAAAGAAAGAACTGAAGGAAGGAAGGAAGGAAGGAAGGAAGGAAGGAAGAAAGAAAGAAAGAAAGAAAGAAAGAAAGAAAGAAAGAAAGACATAACCTCATTGATGTTTCTTAGAGAGACAGAGAGAGAGAGATAGTGAAAGCGAGTGAAAGGGAGAAAGACGAGTCTTTGGACCGAGGAGGAAACCAGAGAACCTGGAGAAAACCTCCTAAAACACACACACACACACTCATACACACACACACACACACACACACACACTCACACACACACACACACACACACAGGGTGGAAGCAGCAGTCGATCCAGCGAGCCGTGTAATAAACTATATCATCATTTAAAAAAAAAGAAATAAGAGAAAGTCAAAGCGAGGAAAAACAAAAAAGAAGTAAAGAATGTGTGGATGGGGAAATCAAGAAAATAAAGAGATGGAGTGAATTCTGCAGATCTCTCAGCTCAGATCCACAGGGATTGAGATCAAGTGCACTGAGGAGGCTCCTGATCACTGTACCACACCTCTACAGGTGACAGAACCAGGATGAGGAGGAGGAAGGAGGAAGGAGGAGGGAGGAAGGAGGAACCATGGCATTTTAAACTGGGAAAGGTTTGATTCAGCGTTGATGTTATCAGCTCCAGCCGATCTCGGAGCACCAGAGCAGACCAGGAACTACATCAAAGCTGATAGAGGTGTAGATGAAGCTTTTCTCCTTTTCCTCCACAATCTATTAAACATCGCCTTCATGATCAGCAGAAGCCTCCTAAAATCAGCTGTGTGTTTCTCTGTGCCATTAGCTGGAGTTCATTAATTATTTCCTGTTTTCAATTACAGGTAGGACTGCAGTGAGGAGCTCTGGGACACCAGACACACACACATACACACATACATACACACACACATACACACACGCACACACACACACGCACACACACACACACACGCACACACACATGCACAATAGGAGTGGAATTTAAAATATTGTTTTGTTTTTTTAAAATAAATCCAGTGAAGTGAAGTTGATGTCTCAAGACGGCTAAAATGCAGAATCGGTCAATAATAAAGCAAAAGAATTATTTTTTTTTTATAAATATATAATTCTATATGTTAAAATATCTATATTGTGCACAGTACTTTAAAAACATTGTGAATAATTATCACTTGTTCTAAAGCATTTTATTTCATTCTCTTTATTTTACTCTATATTATCAGAAATGGAGGTTCAAACATTAGCTATCAATTAGCTTTAGATATTTTATATATAATATAATAAATGTAAAAAACATAATAATAAGAAGAAAATCCTCCAAGCAAAAAAGCAGTGCATAAATTTGTTTTTTACCTGAAAATATTATTGAATATATAAATTTATAAATGAAAAAATAAATATGAAAAATAATGGGATATAAAATTACAAAAAAAGAAATATAAAATGTAAAAAAAAGATATAAGAAAGAAAGAAAGAAAGAAAGAAAGAAAGAAAGAAAGAAAATTAAAAAAAATGAATTAAAAAAGATAAATAAAATTTTTATTTTATATTTTTCATAAATATTTTTCATTTTTAATACTTTGTTATTTAAAATAATTTAAATAAATGATACAAAAGATTTTCTGGCCAGTTAGATTATTGTAGGTACATATGGCCTTAAATTATTAGTCATATAACTAATCATACATATATATGAAAAAATATATATAAATAAATTAAAAAATAAAATGAAAAATAAGGAAATAATGAAAGAAAGAAGGTGGATCATGATACCAAAAATTACCTTTTGATCATTTACACATAGAATTTATTTATTTATTTATTTATTTATTTATTTATTTATTTATTTATTTATTTATTTATTATCTATAAAGAATTGTGGCTTTACTTATAAGGCTAATCATTATGTAGGGCAGATTTTGGACGGATTATTAGCTCAAAGATGACATTTTTTCATTTCTTTCACTGCAATCGTCACATTTCTCACTTCATCCCACTTTCACTCTGTTATTTTCCTCCAAGCTGACCACGCAATTTAACTCTCCGTACCGCAATTCTCACAGAAAAGATAAGCACCTTAATGCTAGAAGGAAAAACAAACAAACAAACAAACAATGCGGTCCGCCCAGGACAAAAAGAATGGTTCTGATGATCATACGCAAAGATAAACTACGCTGAGAGAAAATGAGAGAATGTGTTTCACAATCAGGGTGGATGAGGGAAAGAAAATGGAGAGTGAGGGGAAGGATGAGAGGAGGAGGAGGAGAGCAGCGTTCCTCCGTGCAGCACGGCCCTGATAGCCATCAGCAATTTCTGCACACACTCCACTCCTCATTTGTTAGCGTCCGTGAACGCCGCCGCCATGTGTCGAGGAATTTAACATCGCTGCACAGAAAGAGCTTGGCTCGATGGAACAGGGCGGGGAAACCGAAGGCGGCGGCCATTTTGATTTCTGCCAAGAACATTGATGCGTCTGGAGTTTATTGGGGTTTATGGAGTGCTTTTTAATTCCGGATCCTGATTGGTCAGATGATGAAGAATAATTAAATAAATAAATAATTAAATAAATAAAAAAAACAATTAAAACAGCAGCTCTGACTGTAGCACCAGGTATAAACTTCCAACTGTAACTTTAAGTTTAATAAAAATAAATAAATAAAAAATAAAAATAAATAAAATAAAAATACTTTTTAAACTTAAAACAAGTTTATACATTTTATAAAACATCATAGCAAAATAATCTCAGCTCACTGAAACAGGAAGTGGAAAAGCATTTGATTTCTGAAAAAAAAAAAAAACCTTGCACATCTTCATTGCATAATTTTTCTCATACCCGAGGTTCTGGATTCTGATTGTAACAATAAACGGATAAAAAATAAATATTTGATTTTGTCTAACAACGGTGATTCGTTTGATTCGGACTCATTTAATTACATTTCGATGATCTGAAATCCAAAGGAATCACTCGAATCACTTAAATCCTGCATCCAAAGCAGCTCTGAGCTCAGTAACGTTTTTTCCCTCTTCCCTCTCGCAGGATGTAACATTTGAAACAAGAACAACGCAAATGAACGAAGCTCGCAAAATAAATATTGAACCTGGGCTCTGGCACTAAACGCCTGTCTTATCTGGTTGAAGTAGAAAATGACGCGACGGGCCCCGCTGCCCTCGCCTGGCACGTCTCCATGGCAACACGGCGCCGCAGAAAAATGGCACCCAGACATAGATGCCCCTTCATTAGATATCAACGCAGCGGCTGACAGCAGAGATAATGGCCAATAACACGGTCTTATGTTGGGAGTAAATGAAAGTCTCCAGGGATTCGGAGACATGCTTCGGGAAGCAGCAAAGCCCCCCTGGCCAGAGCATGAGCACACACACACACACATACACACACACACACACATACACACACACACACACATACACACACACACACACACACAATAAATATATACCTATATTCTGTGTGCATGAAAACAACCACCATTCATTATCATATAGATAAAGTGACTTGTTTTTAGATTCTGGTTTAAATTTGCTCCTGACCTTCAACCAATCAGATCAGATATGCAAATTATTAGCCAGTATAGTGTGGAACTGCTTGGAATCATGCTAGGTTGATAAACATGTAACTAGCAAGCTAGCATTGTGGCATAGGGATTATATTAATATAACAGAACAGCTAAGTCGAGCTTTATCTCTGAAAGTTACAGATATTTCTGGCAATTGTTATATCATAATGTTGAAAAAAAGGTGTGGCTTGCTAACAAGCTAGTTAACGCTAAGATATTTATCAAGCTCAAACAAATCGCTTTAATGTGTAACTAAAACTGGTTTTAGCTATGATAATTTGTCTTTATTTGTCACATTACATTACAATATCCCATCCTTGGGGGTTGCGGTCAGAGCACAGGGTCAGCCATGATGCAGCACCCCTGGAGCAGGGTGGGCTGAGGGTCTTGCTCAAGGGCCCAATGGTTGCAGTTTGGCAGTGCTGGGGCTTGAACCACGTTCTTCCGGTAAACGACCCAGAGCCTTAACTACTTGAGATACCACCACCCCACTACCGTTAGCTAGCTTTTAAAACGTTTGTTATAAATGTTATATTTGGTGTCTTGGTTAGCGAGCTAATGGTCAGCACATATAGTGCAGTAAATTAGTATCTGATTTATTTAGTAAAATGAACAAACTTAGAGATCAATTAGCGCTAAACTTTCCGATACAAGACGAACCAACAGGACACATTCAGGGCAACGGATGACACAGTGACCGGCGTCGTCCTCAGGGACGTATACATTACATCAATAGACTTCTACTATAGACTGCACGGCGAAGCTCATTACACACACAGCCCAAGCAAGTCACCGCTCACGAAAGCAGCATGTCTAACTAACCCGGATCTCGCCCAGGGGGAGATCGATTACTGGTGAGACCCATCTGTCGTCTGGAAATCCAACTATCATCCGTCCATCCGCTCAAGCATGCAAACCATCCATCCGTCCATGTGTCCTTCTGTCCACCCACGAGAAGGACAGCGTTAAGAATTAAAAGCCTTGGGCTGTGTGTTGTCTAGGGGTTAATGTGCAAAGCGAAACACAACCGGTGAAGTCAGGCCTCTTGTCGGACAGGTGACCACTTCCTGTGTGTGTGTGTGTGTGTGTATGTGTGTGTTCAGCGTTCATCAGTCTCTCCAGAAGTTCAGGAATGAATCATCAGCAGATACATCAGAAAGATCTCAGCCTTCCCTGTGCTCCATTCACAAAAAAATTCTGAATGATTTTGTTTAAAGTAACTTCGCCAATGTGTGAAAACTTAAAAAATATTAATATAATAATATTAATAAATAAAATATTTCATAAAAAAATTAAGTTACTATGAATGTAATATTTTATTTAATTCTTAAAAACATTTTTATATCAATTTTTTTTTTAAATTATTATTCATTATAATTATATTTAATTCAAATATACTATAAATATAATATAATTTTAAAGCATCAAGCCAAAGAACAAATAAAGGGTTTTTGTTGTTGTTGTTGTTTGTGTTTGTTTGTTCAGTATTATAAATATATGTACAGTACTGTAAAAACATTTTTAGGTGCATGTAAATATTTTAAAGTAAAGAAATAAAATAATAAAGATTTTTTAAATAAACTCTTGTATAATAAAGCATCTTTTAAAAATCAGCAAAAAATATACTTAAAAAACTTTAAAGAAATGAACAAACACTACACAGAATAAATATAAAATTAATAAATATCTTAAATAAAATTAAACAATTAAGCAAGAAAACAAGCAAGTATTTATTCTTCGCATCACATTATTCCTTTTTTTTGTCGTTGTTGCTTTCTTTTTTTTAATCAAGTTTAGGACTTTTATATAATAGAGAATGAATGAACCAAATAAGAATCTGATAGTGGAATCATTTGTGAATATTTTAATTTCTAATAACCGTATTTAATTTGCCATTTCAGCAAAATGATCTCAGTCTCCAAACTGAATTAGCTGTCAGTCTGAAAAAAGTCTCGGTTTGAGGATCGATCCTGAGCTCCGGTTTCTGTCTGAGGGAGTTTCTGGTTTCTAAACTTCTGTTACATTTGGAAGTTCTCAAAGCCGAAGATGTATTAAGTTTTTGCATGAATTTACGTTTCAGCTCCCTGCTATCTAAAAGCCAGCTGGCTAGTTACTTGCTAGTAACCTTGAACAGCTAGCTGGCTAGTTACTGTCTAGTAACCTACCTGAGTTTTATTGATGTTGTCAATATTTTCTCAGCAATTTCTTTAAACCAACTAGTCCAAATATATCAGTGCTAAACAACAACTTTGTTCAAAACATTTGCTAAGTTAGCTAAGCTGGGTAAGGAAAAATTCATCTTCATCGGTTTCATCCTCAAATCATTTGCATGTCGGATGTGATTGGATGAAAGTTGTGACATCACAAGCTGAGCCCTTATGAGGTGTTCTTAAAGGGTTTTAAATGAAAAGAAAGGTGTATTTAGAACCAAATCTGTCACTCTGGTGATACATCCAGATGTGTGTGTGTGTGTGTGTGTGTAATTTGCCTCTGTGAAAGACAGCAGTTTATCCTCACCCTGACAGTTATTGCCATGATATCTCATAATGTGTGTCCAGAGTCTCTCCGGAGAAATGAACTAATTGCATTTTGACCTGAGAGATAGCACATGTTAAGATTAATCAAAATGTTAAACTGATTTAGCCAAGGATTTTTGCTGTTTGTAATGAATTACGGATATCAGCATCGGGGGCGTCGCTCTTAAAGTCGATACCAATGGACGAGTGCGAGGGGAAGTGCTGAACAATTAGCAGTTAGATGGAAAGGTCATTTCGCATTAAACCTGCATCTGGCAAGCAGCCGCAACCCCATTTTACGTTTCCAATTTCTTTGTCAAAACCAATTTCCCCGTCAGCAAAGGTGTCAAAATATAGTTATGTCATAACGGCGAATGGAAATGACCGTCATTTGTGTCCTGTGCGGAGACGACACAGTCGAAGGGGTTCAATTAGGTGGCGAAGTCACCTTTGTGAATGCTATTTCGTTGTGCTTGCGGGATCCGCGAAAAAAGAACGACGCCAGCGAGAATCACGCTCAGGAAAGATTATCTGCGTTATATGGTACATTGTGTAATTACAGACGTCTCATTTGGAAATGGCTTTTATACTCGGTGACATTAGATTTCAGCTGTCTGACCTCGCTGCCTTGACAAGAAAAATACTCTCAAAAATGTCTGTATTCATAATGCATTATAAAGATGCATCATACAGCATACACAACACCTTAATATACTGTATCTGGCAGGTAGAAACATATCATATGGCATGTTTACAGTCACATCGGTACATTTGATGTGGTGTCTGTACGTAACATTTGCGATTAATCCTGCATTTATGATGCATCATAGAAACATGTGTTATAACCTGGCATACATTCGGCCTAAGCATGTATAAATGCTTTAAAGTAGTATTAATTACATTAAAGACCATTTTAAAGCAGAAGACATGACTTTATAATGTCAGGTTACATCATGAAATATAACATCTGTTCATAAGAATGTTATAATGTGTTATACTATAGCAGATAATATAGCAGGTTCTGATGATACTTGACCCTTAACACTTCCTACTAACCCTGAATTCATAATGTATTCCAAGTTCATCTGTGAAACGTTACGAAGCATACATAATACCCATCAGAAACACTTCATAATGTCAGGTTACATAATGCATTATAACGACACTGTAGCATTTCAATGTACTATAAGATGCTGTAAGAAGGTTTTGGTGTACACTGAACACTTCCTATTATTCCTGCATTCGTAAGGCATTATAAATCCATCTACGAGGCATTATATGTGATGTATAACATCTTATAATGCATGGCTTATAAATAGTTATGGGTATACCTGATACACTTTACAGAGTAGATGAGCTCATAATGTCAGGTTAAACAGAACATTATAACTCCTGGGAATATTAGTCACTAATGTTAAAATGCCTTATTATAAAGGTTTATATATAGTGTTTGTACCACAAGATATAATGCATTATAACATCAGAATGAATTCATTTAATTCAATTGTACTCAACACTTCTGGTTTTTATAAACGAATATAACAGTTATAATGTATTATAACATCCTCCCTTTGCTCAAACTCTACTCAACTCCTCTGTCTATAAATGCATATAGCATATAATACAGCATTATAACCTTCCATGTCATTACAGGCTTTAGGTGAAGTGAACATTTTCAGCATGAATGAACCTGCTATGATGCATTACAAACAATGTTATAACTCTTTACAACATTAATACTTACAGTATTACAACGTGTTACATGGCTTGATATTATGGTGACGCATACCCCTGCTTTATAAAGGCTTGTATGTTATATAAACATTACGGTAAGCATTAGAAAGCATTAAGTATGCTATATGACATGGTATTAAGGCATTTATAATGCATTATGAATATAGGGGTTATAGGACGTGCTGGGTTACAGACTGAGTTTCTTGTCTTTCAGGACTTTGAAATTTGAAACAATGCTCACACACACACACGCACGCACGCACACACACACACACACACACACACAGATGTGTATTTTACTCAGACGTAACCTGAGAGACGCCTGTGGGATTTAAATAATATATACGCATTAGTATGAGTTCTTAAATAATATAGGAAGACACAGTAATGTTTAAATATAGCATCTTAATAACAGCATTATTCATACTCATGCCTCACACACACACACACACACACACACTGTGAACGAGCTTCAGCACCCTGGCAGGCTTGGCAGTTGTGACAAAGTGAAATGCCAGTCTTGCCCTCAGGCCTGTGTGAAAGTATTGGACCCCCCCTTGATTCGGAGAGAGCCACGGCGCCCGCTGAAGTGCCAGAGGCCAACGGGCATCAACTGAGAAACATAAATTATAGCGACATTGATAGATTTTCACCACTCACTGCTACAGAAAAAAAGAGTCTCAGGTACGCTGACCTAAAATAGTTCCAGTCTGTCTTGGGAAAAAATATTTGACAAGAAAATTAAAAAAGTGTGAAGTAGGGACATTTACTGTAAATGAGGATTGCTCTGGCTCCGTTAGTGTTCTTAAGCGGTAAAATGACTTATTACATATCAATCTTCAGCAAGAAGTGTACTGGTTTAAATGATGTTATGAATGTTTTATACGTTGTCCTGTAACATATAAAATAAGTTTTATACACTGCTAACAATTACTAGAAACTGTAACGCCTTTCTAAGAATAATTATAATGATCCATCTAATACCTAATCCGTGCATTATAACAGGTTATAAACAGTTGACTATTTATAAGCATTTATTCATGCATCATATTCATTCAGCAAGACACTAAACCCTTCCCATTTCTCCTGACCTCATCATGTCAGCTTACATAAAATATGATTCAAATATTCATCACGCAACACTTTCCTGCATTTATATTACATTGTAAATGGGTCTATGATGCGTTATAGCGTGTGAAGATAATATTTGGGTGCTATGGCTAGATTCTAAGCAGGTATTTTAGTCTAATACAGTCATATTAATATCATTACTTTTAAAGCTAGAACAAATCCCAGCTTTTAAAAAAAAGGGAACATGCAAAGCATCAGCTTTTTCTGAGGAGCTTTGCACTTCGTAAATCTGACAGCAGAGGGCGATGTTCTCACCAGCTCATGTCAAACAACGTGACCTCCACAAACGCTTTGTCTCAATATTAACCAAAAAAAAGAGGAGGCAGATCTTCCCCCCTATCCCTCCATCCTCTCTCCAGTAGCACCCCCCTCCAGGCTAAGTGTTCTTAACCCTTTGTCTCATGGGGCCGAGACTAAAGGAGTCCCCAGGCAGCCCATAATCACGTCCTTTCACACTGCATCGCCCTCTCCGCCCGACAGCCCCAAGACACCACTCTCCAAAATATGGCCTCCATTCGCTACCACACACAAAACCATAAAACAGGACATGCTTTCATCTGCTCAGAGGAATTTATATTCATCGCATCCAGATGATGCCGACATCGAAAAACAAAAAACGATACCTCAAAATACTAGTTAACAAAATAATCTTTTTTTACACATTTTTTTTTTTTTACTACTACAGAATATCTCAACCTCGATTAATTGGTCATCCAAAACCTATAGGTGTTTTTGTTCAAAGTACACATCCACATTTTTAGGATTTTTAAAAATGATTTTCTTGATAAAATAAAATAAAATAAAATAAAATAAAATAAAATAAAATAAAATAAAATAAAAGCATCAACATGTGTGCATAAAGGTTTAAATAAATAAGTAGATAAATAAATAAATACATTTTATTTGATAATACACTTGTACAGGATTTAACTGTAAAAATATTTCAAGTGCATTTGTTGCATTTTTTTATAGTCAAAAACAATAAATAAATAAAAAAATAAATAAATAGATAATCCATTTCAGACATACTTAATATTAATTATATATAGAAAGCAGCTGGACAGATATTTCTAGAAAGAATGCTGAAATATAGAATATAATGTTATAAAAGAATAGAATATAGATAATATAATACAGAAGAAAATGTTATTTAATATTATATAATATAATATTTATTATTACTGAATGATAATTATTAATGGAGAAAAAATATTATCCTGCTTTTATGCAGGTGAGTGCAATTATTATTATTATTATTATTATTATTATTATTATTATTATTATTATTATTATTATTATTATCAGTAGTAGTAGTAGTAGTATTAATGTATTTATTTATTTATGTTTATTATTTGTGTGTGTGTGTGTGTGTCAGACCGGTTGGTGGTTTTCAGGTTTTCAGGGCTGAAGCTCAGTGAAGAGTGAACAGGGCAGAAGTGGAGCAATATTCACTCATGACCTGAGCCTGAGTGCTATTCTCATGAAGACAGCACCAAACAAAGCTGGCCTGGACTCTACCATCACCATCACCACCACTATCACCCCCCAACCCCACCATCCCACCGTCCCTCCATCCGTGTAGCCCTCGGCCATGTTAAAGCTGAAGGATGGAGCTGCTCTGGCTCTCCTCCATCTGGACACAGGCTACCCTGTGTAAGTGGAAGGCACTCGTGTGTGACGCTCCCCACATGGCCATGATTGCCTCCTTTTCTTCCCGCTGGAGTGTAGTTTTTCAACAACAAGACCTGAATATGCTTTTCATTTTTATTTTGATTTTTCAGTCTTGGTTATGGGTTTATTCATCGCCCTCGGGTTTAAATATGGGAAGGAGCATTAAAAAATAATAAAATAAAAACGCATATTGACAACATATGCATCTTTATTCTAAATAAATGAATTTTAATATTGCTCAGTGTCCGAATTTTATACGGAGAAACAGATCATAAAAGAAGCCAGCAGATAGTCAAGAGTGCAGCTATGTCATTATACAACAGCAGTGAGGATTCTTGATTCTGATTGGTCAGATCACAGGTTCATATTCTATAGTATGATGGAAGGAGTCTCCAGTGTCAGTGCTTGGTAACAACCAGAGGTAAAGGTTTCTCTGTAACAAGCTTCATTTATTTTTCTTTTGATTAATTAGAAATTTAAAAAGTATTGGTGGTAAGATCTGGTGTTGGTGTTCCACAACATTAAATAAACATGCAACAATAAATGAGTAATATATATGTAATAATTATGTAATAACTAATAAGTAAAGAATAAACATTTTTCAGGATGTGCTGTTATAGGAAAATAATCAACTGTTGCATGGAAAGAGTAACTCTGCTTCACCACATCAAGCTTGTTTCTTCATTTAAGGCTTTTGCGTAGAATTTCTGGCCCTGAAATAAGCTCCGCCCCCCAGCTCCAAAAACCACATAACCTCTGCCTCTATGTAATGTTATCTGAGAAGGCGGGGTTAATGAACCATTACGGAAAGGTCTGTCAGTATTTTCACTGAATTTACAACACCATCAGAGAGCTGCAAAAATAAAGAACCGCTTCTTTAATGCTGCTGTGGTTTTGTTTATAGAGTTGCTAGTATCTGTGTTTAGAAAGCATGATGGACGATGCTCTCGGAGTCTCGGGCTCTGAACAGCGAGCCAGGGCTAGAACTAGATTGGACCGGATCCTGCAGGTTTGGTCAAAGGTTTTTCAGCGACTTAATTACATCTGAAGCGCAATTTACATAACAGCCACTTCAGAGAGCAGAGAGACAAGAGGCGAGTGCTCGGCGGCCATGTTTTGCCGTGTGCTCTGTCTGACAAAGGACTGAGCTGTAACATGCACTGAGGGATTAAAAAAGAAAAAAAAAAAAGCTTATCTACTGGAAACATCTGGTCATCTCCCTCCGTTCAGGCTGACCTTTATCTGACAAGGAAGGTACATGCATTTTCCCAGGCTCTTACACCGAGGACTGGCAGAAAGCATCCACGCTGCTGGGAACAATTCTGGATTTTTACATTCAAACCAAATCACACTGAGCAGGAAGCAGGAAGTCAAGCGCTTTCATCCACTGTGTCACATCCACAATATACAGATGCGGGGTTTTTTTTTAAAATAATTTATATAAAATGTAAAATCACATCCAAATCACTCGAGCCCATTATTATCATTGATTACAAACAATATCTTGATTTCTTCTTCTTTTAAATTCCCAAATTTTAAAACAAAAATCCTTAGAGTTTTTTTTTTTTTTTTTTATAAACTAGGCATTTTATTTAATTTATTTAATTTAATTATTTCCTTTAAAATGAATCTGGATATTCAGTTATGCAATATGCAATCTGGTATTTTTATCCTATTAATAAAATAATTTCTACATCACAGGCTTAAAACTAATTTTTTAAATCAAAGTTAAAATTTTTTTTTTAAAGATGTAGAACCTTTTAGCTTAGATCGTCGGCATGACAACAACAATCTTAAATCCTGCGTACATTCTGTACATATCAAGATTATTAAATTTAAATAATTAAATTATTATTATTATTAGGTTTTTAATTTGTAATTTCTGTCATTTCGGTCAAACTCATTACATTCTCAAAAACATCTTTTTTTTCCCCATTTGTGTGAGATTTAATCTGAAGTAAAAAAAAAATCTGGATCATTTTGAGTTGAAATTCATTGAAATCTCTTTGATTATGTCTATTGCTACATTTAAAAAAAACAAAAAAACAAAAAAAAACAAATGATATTTATCAATTTGCCTGAATATTTTAGACCTGTATGTTATATTTTTAAATTCATCCATTTATTTATTTATTTATTTATTTATTTATTTATTTATTTATTTATTTTGAATCTTTTTTTTTACACAGGCTATTCTGCATACACAGAATCAATTTCCTTTTTAAAAATATGAGAGATATTTAGACAAAAAATATCTTATGACCAAAAAAAGAATAGACTTTGAACAGGCTTTGCTGCGGTAAACCTCTGTTATAACACAAACGGAAGCTGACATGGCCGACTCTGCTTAGCTAGGTCTGTTCAGATTTCAGTGATGTAAAGAGACAAGAGGCTTTTCCTCCCTCTGTCTCTCTCTCTCTCTCTCTCTCTCTCTCTCTCTCTCTCTCTCTCTCTCTCTCTCTCTCTCTCTCTCTCTCTCTCTCTCTCTCTCTCTCTCTATTTCTTGCTGCCTTACTCACAATAAAGTGTACTTTTTCTCCCACGGCCTTCTTCTAATTCAAATCCTCCTGTTTGTACCAAACACAGAGTGTACATCCCTCAATCTGTCCCACAGCGAGAGAGAGAGAAAGAGAGAAAGAGAGAGAGAGAGAGAGAGAGAGAGAGAGAGAGAGAGAGAAAGAGAGAGAGGGAGAGAGAGAGAGCCTTGTGGTTTGTGCCATTTCCACATTACACATTACATAACTGTCTAAAGTGGTGCACACAAGGCAAATTGAATTTAGGCCCAGGAGACACAGAACACAGCACCGTGTGTAAACTGGAGCTCCAGTTATTTTGATAAGGCTGGCAATGAAAAACTTTACACTTTACCTTAAAAATAAGACATCAATGAATTTAGAAAAAATAAAGAAAGAAAGAAACAAAAAAGAAGCAGGTCTGCAAAATAAAACCAAATGAAACCCTGCTCACAGAAATTCAAGGTTCTGTCACTAAATCCATAAAGAAGACAAACTGAACACAACGTAAACAAACTGCTTCAACAGTCCACATCTAATTCTCCCATGATTCCTGAAACCCAGAAAACTTCTTTAAACACATGGTGTGCCTCCATTCCTTCCTTCCTTCCTAATGTTTTTTGTTCCATCCAATCTTTCTTTCTTTCTTCCTTCCTTCCTTCCTCCCTTCCTAATGTTTTTTGTTCCATCCATTCTTCTTTTCTTCCGTTCTTCTGTCCTTCTTAATTTATTTCCTACCTACCTTCCTTCCTTCCTTCCTTCCTTCCTTCCTTCCTTCCTTATCATTTATTTCCTATCTTCCTTCCTTCCTTCCATCCTTTCTAATTTATTTCCTTCCTTCCTAATTTCCTTCCTTCCTTCCTTCCTTCCTTCCTTCCTTCTTTCCTTCCTCTGCACAGACTCTTCCTCCTACACCAGAACAATTTTGCCATTTATTACATTTGGTTTTAATTACTTAACAAGATGATGTAAGTTTTTTTTATCCATTTATAGTTGCACTTATAGCTGTGGAATGTCTGAGTTACGTCCCGTCATCCCTTTACCTGTGTAAACAATCAACCACCTCTCCAGGTGTAAAAACCTCAGTCTGTTATAGAGCATAAACTCGAAAGCATACACATTTATGTGCCTGACACTGGGGACTCCTTCCATAAACACTAAATAAACGATTTTTCAGAGAAAACTTTACCATAACAACAATTACACGTTTATTATTACACCTACATCCCGTCCTCTAATGCTAGAGAATCAAACAAGCACATTATAAACTCACACTTGCCTCAGAGCTGCTGCTATAGAAAATGAATCAGGTTTGAGAATTCAACAGCACTGTGATGTAATAAGACCAAACTGCAACTCTTGGGGTTCTGAACTAACTAGAGAAATAGCAAATCAAACATTTTATTTTACAGCACAACATTTGTTTTCTTTTAACGTGTACCACACACACACACACACACACACACACACCGCACCAGTTTGAATGCTAGAGAAATAAAAGTGCTGACTGCACAAGTTACTGCACAAGTGATATTTTCACCAAAACATACGAGCCTGCTGTAAATACACAACTGCGAAAGTGTGAAGGCTGCTGTGAGCTCACGAGCTGAAGATATCTCACACTGTCAGACACACACTCACATACACATACACACACAAATGTAAAATGTACAGTATTCTATATAAGCCTATACATTTTGAACACGTCCCTCATATCTCAGGAAATACAGCCATGGCCACAATGAAAGGTTTCCCAAAACTGCATGACTTGGCAACCCTTTTCTTTTTGATTATTTTCATGTGATGGGAGAATAAATTGCACGAGGTAAATTTAGAGGCAATCTCTATCCCAGCCTCCCCTTGAGCTGAACACACAATGTTTTGGGGCCTGATTACAGTAATTGGCTGAGCATTTGTGTGACGTCTCGGTCCCTAAAAATGACAGGAGAGCAGGAGGAGGAGTGGACCGCCACCCCGCTTTTGAAAGCGTCAAACGCGGCCTACAATTAGACTCTTCTGGGCAGGTGCAGCCTACTGATTATGGCCATAATTGGGTTAATTTCCTCTCAGTCTGTGTGCTTGAATTGACTTCCTGAATAAAAACAGCCTTGGGTTGTCTGAGCATGCGTCCTGAAAAAAAGAAGAAGGGATGCCGAAATGACAAGAGGCTGGCTAACAAAGGCCAACGACGTGCCCTGGGCTTTTAAATTCAACGCAAGGTGCAACTGTGAGCTAGCTGTGCTATTATTAAAAAAAAACACGTCATGAAGCAGACTTACAGCTACCACGTAAATTATTATATGTTTTTATCCATTTATAGTTACATCTTCTTATAACATTCGCTATAGCAGCTATAAACAGTCGTATCCTCGCCGCCTCACTCGTTTTTCTCTTCAAGTGTAAAAATCTTTTTTATTTTCTTTAAAAAAGACTTTTACGAAGCCCTGACGGTGGAGACTCCTTCCAGAAACGTCACCATGTCAGTAAGTTTTTAAACATTTCCAGTATTTGGAGCCTCTGTTGTACAGGTCTCAGTGAATGAGCTGTTACCATAGCATCTGTAATACACCGATCAGGCATAACATTATGGCATAACCACCTGCCTAATATTGTGTCGGTACTCCTTTTGCTGCCTTAACAGCCCTGAAGGTGTGCTGTGGTATCTGGCACCAAGATGTTAGCAGCAGATCCTTTAAATCCTCTAAGTGGTGAGGTGGGGTCTCCATGGATCTTAAGGACACTTTTGATAGATACTGACCACTGCAGACCGGGAACACCCCACAAGAGCTGCAGTTTTGGAGATGCTCTGATCCAGTGGTCTATCACAATTTGGCCCTTCGTCAAACTCGCTCAAATCCTTACGCTTGTCCATTTTTCCTGCTTCTAACATCAACTTTGAGGACAAAATGTTGACTTGCTGCCTAATATATCCCACCCACTAACAGGTGCCATGATGAGGAGATCATCAGTCTCATTCACTTCACCTCTCACTGCTCACAGTGTTATGGCTGATCAGTGTATCTCAGAACTGCTGTTCTAACTATACAGCAGCACTGTAATTTGGTCAGTCAAAAAGTGATGACAGATCTAGTCTCTTGGACATTGTGGAACATTTAACCCTAACTAGAAACCTGTAAATAGTACATCACACTCTAACATTATAAATGCAAAAAAATCCACTTCGGGCTGAACCCGGCACTCATGTTGCGCGTCACGTCGCATCGAACCACCCCTGCCTGGATTACTGCAGTATATTAAAAGCACAGCTTGACACGTGACGCTTACATAAGCATAAAAGTTGCTTTATGACCTGATTTGATGTTACTTGCGGTCTCAAGATCGGCCAATAAATAAAACTGTGTAATTGATGTTATATAAAAATGGTAGAATCTTGGACACACAACATCGAACAAAATGTAAAAAGTAACCCAGAAACACACAAACACACACACACACACCAGGGGGGGAGTAGGCACTGTAGGCATTGAAACAGAAGGATATAATGTGTGTGTGTGTGTGTGTGTGTGTGTGCTGGTCAAACACAATTCATCAGAGCCATTCTATGAAATCAGCAGTAAGTGGCTGAAGCAGACATGTCGAAGGAAAAGCCTCATCATCTCCAGACAAATGAAGAAGCCGAGAGAAGTGGAGCTGATAATCTGTCCCGAGGGAGGAGCTTGGGTGAGGAGCCGAGTCGAGTCGAGGTGAGGTGAGGAAAGGCGAGGAAAAGGAAAGGTCGGTGTGTTGGGTTTTCACTACGGAACTCTGTTTATCTTCATATCCTGACAAAAAATTCATAATTTTCTCTATGAAAAAAAAAAAAACCTAGGCATGGTTTCTTTGCTATTGAATATACATAATGTGTTATATAATAGAATATATATAATGTGTTATGAATGCTTGTTATAACATATGATGTCAGCACTTTATAATGCATAATAAAGATGTGGATTTTATAAATAACACTTTATTACCTGATATGACTGTGTTTATAGTTTATTATGGATATGGCCTCACTGGACGTGTTTACAATCTTATGTTTGCAAGCATTCGTAATGCATTATAAGCCTTGCTTTAACGTATGCATTTTCATATGTATTTAACGAAACATTCAAAATGCCTTCTAAACGCATTGCAACATGTTTTGAATATTTTCTCACGTTATCTTTCCAGTGTTATTATTTTATGCTTAAAACAGTTCATGATGCCTTATAAGCATTGCCACGTACTATACTGTAATGCATTTGCGTACTGTAATTGTAGCAATGTCAATGTAAATGCCTTATATGAGCATTATAACATATATATAACGTAAAATGTAATACATAATATATGATTCTTCATACTGTAGAAACCTTTAGTCTTTTACGTTTATAGCCATTCATAATGCATCATAATCATGGCTATAAAGTCGCCTGAAATCGCTATAGAGTCGAATGAACTTGATTCGTGAAATGCCTTTAAAATGAAACTTGTTATGAACGTATTCATAGGTCATTGTAGTTGTGACCTTTTTAGATAAAAAATAATGAAATGATTTATAAAGCATTATAAGCACTGCTATAATGTACAATGCATTTGCATGTGTTTAAAAAAAAGCCAATGTATTACATGTTAAGAATATAATCACAGGTCGTTGTATTTGTGACCTTTATAGTAAGCATTGTGATATGTTTACAACCATTCGTAATGCATCATAATGACTGCTTTAAAAGTGTAATGCATTTCCAGAAGTAATTGTAACCACTTTTGTTTTTGTTTTTTAGCAAAGTCTGAGCTAAACCAGTGGCTCGTGTCTGAACTAAACCCTCAGACCGGCTTCACTTCACGGATGTTTCCGGAGCCGTGAAGCTTTTTCCCATCTCTGCTGCAACAAATGACATTAATGTTCCTAATAATTGATGAATTAAGCTTTAGCGCCTTCCCCGTCGGAGAGATTTATTTATACTGCAGTCGCTTGTAGCTTTTTAAATACTATATCTAATAAGTCTGAGGTTGTATGAACATACATCATTGCCACAAAGAGAGAGAGAGAGAGAGAGAGAGAAAGGAGTGTGTTGTGTTTTAAGCAGATAATAAAGTAAATGTGCTGTAATGGAAGTGAGATGAGTCTCGGCTTCACGCTTTCTGAGCAAAAACCCAATGCCGCTCTTTATAACGGTGGATCAATGCGGAAGATCTCAGCAGTGTGTGATTTAGGATCTCCACATGTCCCTGCTTCAGATGGAGGACAGATGGAAGGACAGCGTTGTTGGCACTGAAGATCGAGGGTGAAGCCCACGGACGCCTACTTGGTTCCGCACACGAACCATCAAACAGATGAACGAGCTCGGGGCTAGACGTGAGACGGCGAGGGGCGAGGAGCGGGCTTAGACGTCCGTGTTGAAAATGGCGTGACTCCAAATACACCACGGGTTTCTTCTCTGAAGCGCAGCCAGAGTGACGCTTGTGATTCCTACCTTCTCAAAACATGAGGAGCTAATTCTTGGGAGTATAATTATAGATGATTCTGTATGGGGGTGCTGTATATTTCAGAATATAATTGTCATACGAAGGTGGCAGTAATTTTGAGTCGACTTAATGATTGACTCAGTGTCATTTTATATAATAACAAAAGCAACAGAAAAAAGCTACGGCTTTACCCCTAGGAAACACATGGGCAAAAAGTCATTTTCAACAGGAAGTTGCATCATGTCTATTTCCTGAAGATCAAAGGAAGAAGAAAATTTGATGAGTTTGCTTTAAACGCCTGACTCTGTAACCTGATCAACTTATAGACTGAACATAAATGATTAAAACAACATTTTATGAAAGTCTTGGTTAAGGAACATTTTCATTCCATTAGCATGGATGCTAGTTAGCGAATATATTTTGTGTGTCTGCTAATCCTATGCTAACAGCCGAGTCTCCATAAAAAATAAAAAATTGACAAAGGCACTTGCACTTTATTAATAAAAAAATTGGCAGGTCTATTGTAGAATCCCTTCTATCACTCCTAATCACTTCCCAGAATGCACTGCACCCTGCAGTAGTCACCTCAATCAGGCTGAACGTGGGGAGGTTGGAAGTGAACAAGGACACACATCCAGACAGAGGGCAAAGATAAGGAACACACACACACACACACACACACACACACACACACACTACAGTTCCCTGTCAAGGCGTATTCTCCGAATCCTCATGAGAAAAAGAAAAGCAGGCCATTGTACTACCCAGACCTGCCTCTTTTTTTTTTTTTATCTCTGCCAATAAATCTCAAGTATGTCCCAGAAGTTTTTTTTCACAAAACAAAACAAAACAAAACAAAACAAAACAAAACAAAACAAAACAAAACAAAACAAAACAAAACAAAACAAAACAAAACAAAACAAAACAAAACAAAACAAAACAAAACAAACTCTTCATAACCAGGACTAAACACACATGACCAGGGCTAAATACCATATGACCAGGACAAAACAGACATGACCAGGGCTAAACACACAAGACCTAGACTAACCACACTTGACCAGGACTAAATCTCACATGACTAGGGCTAAACAATATATGACCAGGGCTAAATACCCATGGCCAAAACTAAATACCACATCAACATGACAAAACAATATATGACCAGGACTAAATACCACATGACCAGGGCTAAATGATACATGATCATGACTAAATACCACATCAAGAGGACTAAACACACATGACCAGGACTAAATACATCTGACCAGAGCTAAACAATAGATGGCTAGGGCTAAATACCACATAACCAGGACTAAGCAATATATGACCAGGACTAAATTGTTATAAACCAGAACTAAATAGCACATGACCAGGGACAAACAGGAAGTGACCAGGTTTAACTAAACGTAACCTAAGCCAAAAGGCTACACAAGCAATGATAATTAACCAAACAGGACATGACCAGGGCTAGATAGCACATGCCCAGAGCTGGGCAGAATATGATCAGGGTTAATATCACATGAGCTGAACACAGTATTACTAAAGTATTTTTCAGACAGTTTATAAAAGCAGCCTAGACTAACACAAACAAAAAACAACAAACTAAATTCTTCCAGAGCCTGTGTGTGTGTGTGTGTGTGTGTGTCCATGCTGGTGGCAGTGTGCACTGAGCTGCAGGAGGCAGAGCGAGGGCTCAGGCGAGTGTGGCATGAGCCCAGGCGGGAGAAGATGAATGATGGAGCCTAAATGAAATGTCACTCTCAGTAATGGGAAAAGCCAGAGCCAGAAAGCAGGTCACTTAAATTGCAAAAGATATACTTAAGCGCTTTTGCCTCAGGCGCAGCACAGTTGACAAAACTGTTAACATTAGCTTGACAAATAAAAATAGAAAAGGAGGAGGAGGAGAAGGAGGAGGAAAAGTATTTGGCCGTCCAAACTGTGTCCTGGATCATCAACTGGACTGACTGTGTTTGTCTTGCCAGCAGTCGCTCTGACGCCGGAGGCTTCAAATATGTCGTGCAAAACAGCAGAGATGAAACACCAACATGTGCACGGCCCTAAATTCAGCACCATACCAGATGCGTCAGTGTGAAAACACGAAACACTCATGAACCAAGCCAATCATTTGGCTAAAAACGGCACTGATATTGGATTAATCGATTCGCTTGATTCATTCCATCGCCATGTTGTTTTTTGTACCTCTCACGTCCTCCTTCCCCCCGCCATATTGAGTTGCCACGTATGCAGGAGAAATGTGAAAATGAGGGCTGCCTTGTGTTTATCATTGACACCACATAAACACGGTCTATAAGTGGGGTCTCGAGGATCGCGGCTTCAGCCAAGGTGATGGAGACGGAGCAACCTATAAAAGCAAAGATGTTCAAAACAGACGGTTCTGGCTTTCAAAACCTGGGAGATATGAATATTCTAATGAATACTTAAATTTGGAGCTAAAATTCATCAGGGTAGTAGTAAGAAGGGTAAATTAAAGACTACAATACGGTACGGTTTTCAAAAGAGAGAGGATTACAATCACGACAGCTGATGCTGCAAATGAAGCATATTTTAATCACCCCAAATTAATTTCCATTTATCATGTATTTTATTTTCCTTTTCACAAATGCAGAATTCTACAGTGCACAAAGATTCTCCAGACTTTAATAGCTTTTAGGTTGCTTCTCTTCACAAAATATTCTTTCACATATTTTCACTGATGAACGTTTGATTTCTAGACATTTGTTTAGGCAAAGCAATTAACAAAGCTTTATTTTTTTAAATAAATGTCATTTCAAGAAGCTATTTTAGTTTTTGTTTTCCTGACCGAACAACACACACACTGAGCATCATTTTGTAATCCTTTATCCTGGCTCTGCAAAATTGAAAGCCTCGTCATACTGTACGACTTCCAGTTTAATCTCCAATTTAACCATCATTCCAATAATCAGAGTGAAAAAGCCTTTTAAAATTGGAAAAAAAACACTCATACACATAATGGATATGGATATAAGAAATAAAAAATAAAAAGTAGCTTTGACAGGACGACATTCATAGTCAATAAGTAATAATATTTATTTATTTATTTATTTATTTATTTATTTATTTATTTATTTAATACTGTTTATTCCTCTCATACCAGTGCTAACAAAAAGAATAAGAAATAAAAAATAAAAAGTAGCTTTGACAGGACGACATTCATACTCAATAAGTAATAATAAGATTTCTTTTATTTATTTATTAATTTGTTTATTTATTTATTTGTTTGTTTGTTTGTTTGTTTGTTTGTTTGTCCTATAATGTTTATTGCTCACATACCACAGCAAATTGGTTACTGGTTACTTCCTGCTCTCATTCACGTTATAGCAGCTATAAACACTCATTCCCTCTCCAGCCTCTCTTTTATCTCTGTAAGACATAAACTCCTCAATCCTGAAGATGTCGGAAAAGTTCCAGCTTCACTTTTGACTGTTATGAAGAGGTGTGACGACACTGGAGACTCCTTCCATACATGAAATAAACACGTTTCTCCTCAAAGAAAACTTCATCATGTCAGTGATTAAAGGCGTTTTTCAAGTCCTAGTGAATGAGCCGTTACTATAGAAATGGGAAGGAATCTGAGACGTGTCTATGTGGGGCTATTATCAGAGCAACAGAAATGTCTGACCAATCAGAATCGAGAACTGAAAAAGAACAAAAACAACACTGTGATGGAAACTGCATCTACAAGCACAAGACGCCTTATACCAGCATCGAGGACAGAATGTTGAGCCATGAAAGAGTCTTGATCCGGTTCAGAGTTGGATAAAACGTCACGAGAGAACCAAGAGGCGATGGCAAAATTTGTGAATCTGCAAATCCATTCTTTACTTTAATCTGCATTGCAAGTCACCAGCCAAACATCAGCTACGTTCCAGTCCCAAGGCTCTCATGCAGAGAGAGAACACAAAGCCCTGAAAAACGTGAAATCGGAACAGCAGCATCACGTCTGCGCTGCTCTCGCCCTGAACGGCTTTTCCCGTCTCTCCTCATCACCCTCAGTAACGGAGGAAGACTGCAGTGGAAATCGATGTGTCGTAAACAAAAGGAGTCACCGATCAAAGCAGCGACCCTTCACCAGGCCACTGACTCGGATATCAATCAGTCCGGGAAAAAATGTGACTTTTTTCTTTTTTAACCAAGAGAGCATGACTCCATCAAAGACCTGAGCTCAATGGATACTCAAGGACGTGTGTGTGTGTGTGTGTTACTGGATATCCAGCAACATCCATCATGAATGCAGCTTGTACAGTAAACAGGTTATGATTGAGGATTAAATCTAACATTAACTCTGCAAGAATTTGAATATTTAATAAAAAAAAAAATAAGCAGAAATAAATGTAAAAGTAAATAAGAGAAGTTTTGTTTACAAATCCAAAACAATGAAATTTTTAAAAAAATTAAGAAAAAAAACATTCATGCACAAAATTTTAATCTGCACAATATTTTTATTATTTTTTTAAGTATTTTTTGTTAGCTACATCAAATTGTCTACATAAAAATGTATATGTTTATTAATAATAATAATAATAATAATAATAATAATAATAATAATTTCCAAGTAATGTCAAATAATGTGAAAGAGTTAAGATTCAGAAGCATATTAATCAACAAGAAATTATTATTTAAATATTGTCTATGGGTTAATAATAATAAGAATGCTATATATTTTAAATTTATTTAATTATTTAATATTTTATTATTGTTATTTATTTAATTAGTTTTTATTTTATTACATTTAAACTGGGAATAATTTAACCTGGAATTTCCTGGGATTAATCCTGAAGAAGGCTTGGTAATCCTGTCTGTTGATATGTGCTGAACAGAAGGAATATTTAATATATATTTTTACATTTTAATAAAAGCTGGATTTTTGACTTTAATTGTGATTTCATGTTTTTATAGCATTGTATGAATATTCTAATTGTTTAACCTTTTCTTTAAACAGCAATTGTTTCATCAAAACCGATCATTTGTCTTCGCTCACTCTGCTACTGTATTTTATCCATTTTACTATAAATTTTGTAAAAATAAAATAAAATTAAATAAAAAAAAAATATAAATAAATAAATAAATAAATAAATAAATAAATAAATAAATAATCATTATTGTTAGCTCTATGACAGAAAGTCGGAAACAACATGGCTCCCTGGTGTATTTTTGCACCTTTCAGAAACATTGCTCTAATTTTCTACATGAACACACACGCTGTATTCTACACAAGTTCTAATTCTTTAATATTTCCTGACACATTTTTACATTATTTAATTAAATTTGGTCCAGAACACAGAGCAGGGTGTGGTACTGTAAGTCTCACGGTCCATGTAGATTTTTTTCTAGATGTTTAATCAGACTCAGATCTGGTCCAAGTTTTAATCAGACAGATCAGATTTACACGTCTACTGTAGATGAGTTTCAGTTCCTGGCCCTCTGAGTCAGAAATACGTCTCTGCTGCCTCTACGAGTCTGTTCACGCCGCCGCCGCTGCTGCTGTTGTGTAACTTAAATGAAATGTACATTGAAGTGCATTAAACACTCTTTCTGTACTTCATTGTTTTCTATATGACGCAAAAACTCCCACTGCGGCAGAGTGAAACATTACAGCTGACCTCTAGAATAAACCCAGCAGCACTTATTCTCTCTCTCTCTCTCTCTCCCTCTGTCTGTCTCCAACTCTGACTCTTTATCTCTCTCACTGTATCTCTCTCACTATTTCTCTGAGTCTCTCTCTCTTTCTCTGTCTATCTCCAATTCTATCTCTCTCTCTGTCTCTCTCTCTCTCTCTCTCTGTTTTTCTTTCTGTCTCTGTCTCTCTCTCTTTCTCTCTCTCTCGTTTTCTATGTCCAACTCTGACTCTTTATCTTTCTCATTGTTTCTCTGACTCGCCCCCCATCACTCTCTAACTCTAACTTTTTATCTCTCTCACTGTTTCTCTGACTCTCTCCCTCCCTCTCTCTCTCTCTCTCTCTCTCTCTCTATTCTATAGAGTCTATAAAACAAAACTGGATTTTTCTTCCTGATTCCTGCGTCTTCATTCTGAATGGCGAGTGGTGGAGATTACAGAAAGATCCTCACTGTGATGTAAAAGCTGCAGCAATAAAAGCTGCTGTGCCGCGTAGAGGACGCGATTCAAGAGCAGCCTCGATTTTATCAGATTCACAACAATGCTAAAATACAGATAAAAAACAAAAAACAAAATATAAAAAAAACAAATAAATAAAAGGGTCATCAGATGAACTTACTAGAGTAGAGTAGGAGAAATTGTAGATTTATATAGAGCAAAAAAGTGCTGCTGTGACCAATAAATAAATAAATAAAAACTAATATTGTTCAAACTAATAATAAATATAAAACTAAAATAAAAATTGAATTAAATGATTAAAATTGGCAAATTAAATGTGATTTTAAAATAACATATTTAATTAATTAAAAATGTATTTCTTTTTCATTTAATGTATAAATTCAATATGTGTAAAATAGAATAATGACTACAATTATTAACATATATTTAAAAAAAAGTTATATTATAATTAAAAGAGTTTTTGTTCATTTTTAAACAAATGCAGAAATTTTTGTCATTATGTTTGTCAGCCACTGAAAACGCAGACAAAGAACTGAAATGAAATAGAGTCTGACGTGTAGAATCATTTCTACATTACACACGTCTTGGCCGTCGTTAATCGTTCGATAAATCCATAAAACCAGGTGTGTGTGCATGTGTGTGTGTGTGTGTGTGTGTGTATCATACAGCTGATTTCATGGGTAAATGAAAACCTATACATACATCAGAACCCATTTTCTGTGTGTGTGTGTGTGTGTGTGTGTGTGTGCAACACAGCCCGAACCTGGAGCGCAGGAGCGAGCGCTAATCGGCTCTGGCTGTGAACATGAAAGGGCACAACGGCACCTTTGAAGTCTTTCATTTCATAAATAGAGCTTTTGGAGAGATGAAGGCAGACGATGTTTATTAATAGCGGATGTTTTTTTTTTTTTTTTTTGCCTGAGTGCATAAATGGAAGGAAACTGTGCGGCTTTAAAACATTTGTCCTTTTAGGAAGGTAGAATTGATGAGCTTTGTTTTTTTTCTTATTATGATCATTATGCTGATTGAGCGTAGGAGTTTGGGAATAAAATGGGACAAAAAAAAGTGTGTGTTTTCCAGTAGTGTGTGTCACAAGCCACAAAGGATAGCGCTTGGTCGTGTTCACGCTAGCGACTAGCCGGAGGCCATCTTTTATGTTTAAGTTCCATCAAAAAATGAAAGAATAATCCTCGTGTTCTGTCAATTACATTACGAAGGAATCACAGAGACTCATAGATTCCTACTGGACAGTTTACAAGCCACGCCCACACGACCAACGTGTAACACCGAGCCGCCTAAAAAAGTGCTGAAACCGTACTATTTCCTCTCTAACCGCTGCTCAAGCTTTTACAGCAGATGAATGATGTTCTGCCCTCCGCTCCTGACTTTGCCTGAAGTAAAACTCTCCTCTGAGCCACTGGGATTTCCCGACTGATTTACTGAAACGACCGATTATGTCATTACGCTATTAAAGCCACCGTGCTGCACCGCTTTGTTCTAACGTTACCACGAGGTCTGGGCGGCCATTTTGGAGGCACTCGGGAGAATTTGCTGTGATCGATATGGGGAAAAAGAAAGAGCTGGTGAATTTCGATCAGACACACACACAAAAAAAAAAAAACTGATGTCAAAGTCTGATGGATGAAGTTTACATTTATGACATGTTAGCATTTCTATAGCAACAGCTCTTTTACAGAAATGTACATATTGTTATTGAACAATTTTTTTTTCGGTTTATAATATTTACGGAAGGAGTCTCTAGTGTCAGTGATTTGTAATACTCAGAGGAGATTTACCTTTTAAAAAAAAAAAAATCTATAGTCCACACTTTGAGGTCAATAACATGACAAGTTGTTTTAATTTAATTTAATTTAATTTAATTTAATTTAATTTAATTTAATTTAATTTAATTTAATTTAATTTAATTTAATTTAATTTAATTTAATTTTTAAATAATTTATTTTATTTTATTTTTATTTAGTTAATTATTTTTGTTCATTTATTTATTTGATGGAATGACTAAACTTCTTGAATGACCGTTCTACAAAATTAAATGTAGAAATTAAGCGAATAAATCTATGATATTCTGAATAAATAAATAAATAAATAAATAAATAAATAAATCAATAAATCAAGCATTTTTGGCCACAACAATCACTAAAAAAACTCCCCAAAATACTGAAGGGACTTCAGTAAAACAATGTATGCCATGTGGTTCTATAATAAATAAATAAATTATTATTGCTGATAAAATGCTATATTCTGTGGTATCAGGGGAATAAAACACTTCAGTATCTACTTGTGAAAGCGGTACCTCCGCTTTACCACAGCCTCTCGTCCTTGATTTTTTTCTCTAACAGCAGGACACACACTTGTTGTACTTTTGATTTGAATGTGTCTCTTATTAGATTTTAAAATAAGATTTTTATTTGTTATAATCACCGTAATAATGCTGTTCTGGACGGATATTTAATTTTGGTCTGCTTTTTGAATGTCTAAGCTTTGTTCTCTCTGAGAGCACTTGAATGCTGACTCAGAAGCTCCCTCGGCTTTCTCTCGTGTGTGTGTGTGTGTGTGTGTGCGTGTGTGTGTGTGTGTGTGTGTGTGTGTGTCAACTTAGCGCTGATACCTTTAAACCGAATCACTAACCCGAGCTCCTTGCTGTTCCTTGTATTATTCTATTATTAGAATTATTGAATATTATATTATTTTATTATTGAAATTCTTTCTTTCTTTCTTTCTTTCTTTCTTTCTTTCTTTCTTTCTTTCTTTCTTTCTTTCTTTCTTTCTTTCTTTCTTTCATTCTTTCTTTTCCTTTCTTTCTTTCTTTTCCTTTCTTTCTTTCTTTCTTTCTTTCTTTCTTTCTCTTCCTTCCTTCCTTCCTTCCTTCCTTCCTTCCTTCCTTCCTTCCTTCCTTTCCTTTCCTTTCCTTTCCTTCTTTGTTTCCTTCCTTCCTTCCTTCCTCCTTTCCTCACTTCCATTCCTTTCCTTTCCTTTCCTTTTTTCCTTCCTTTTACTCCAAGCTATTATTTCTAGCGAGTGACGAGTGACTTCACAATACCTGTACTGTTTAGTCAGGACTCATGTGTGTGTGTGTGTATGTGTTCTATCGCTTTACTCGTTTAGTGAAAATTCAAAAATCACATTTAATTTAAAATTAGCCATATAGCTACTTCGCAGCTAATTTCAGGCAGGTAACACTGAGCAGCTAAACTGGAGGTAGAGCTTCTCACGGTTTGACCCAGTAGCACGCGTCCACTTTAGATCAAATGTGTACAGTAAACATCTTCATCTCTGACTTCTACACACCGCAATCTGCATTCCAACAGAAAAGCTCTCTCTGACCTTTAGCAGAGGACAACTAGCAAAAAAACACCACCACCACCCAGCGGCAAGACCTACATACAAAAGCAGCAGACTAACACTCTAACCTCCACCCAACACATCTGTAATATTCAGCATGGATCTGGATGCAGTTTCAGCCTGTTAGATGACCGAGGAACCTCCAGCTCCACCTCACAACAGCAAGTTTAATCCAAACCCGGAAAAGACTCCACAACCTCTGATAAAACATTGACTTTACTAAGATTTAAAAAACAGACTTCTGTCATCTCCATTATTATTCGGCCCGGTTCTTGTTGGCATTTGGCATGAGGTCATAAACTCCATCTCTTCTCAGGCAGCGTGGGTCAGATTACAGCTCGGGTTTGGAAACGGCGCTGAAATGTATCAGTCTGAAGCTCTACGCTGCATCTGTCCTGCCGTGAAACACACACCGGGTTCCTCTGTAACTTCGAGACGCTAAGAGACGACGGCGAGCAATTAACTGATGATGTGTTGGGTCATAGTGCACACAACAACACGCAGTCACTGTGTACACTAAATAAATACACACACACACACACACACACAAGCTAGATGATGTACTGAAGCATGGATGATTTTAGAAATAAAAAGAAATCTTTTGCCATAAAAACTCTTGTTACTTCTGGACAGCGTTTATAGCGCTACATAATGCCTACATAACCTAATGTAACATAATAACATGTATATATAACCTAATATAATCTATACAACATAATGCCTATACACTATACAAGCCTAATCCAGTGGTCATAAACATTTTTTTTATTTATGCCATATCAGATTACTCCACCTTCAATAAATATATATTTATCAGCTGTTATAACACATTCATAAGGCATTATTCTGATTATTCTAATAATTTATGAAAAGGCAGTACAGATCACACTTAGTGTTGTGCAAAGTCCACAAGACATAGGTTTAAAGCAGCTATAAGCAGAGTCACCAGTATTTTTGTAATTTTACCAAGAACCAAGAAATAAATACAAGCCCCTCTGTCCTGAAGATATTATATTATAAATTGTACAAATTTAGAATAATATTTTATTATTTTTATTTTATTTTATACAAGTATTTCTTTCTTTCTTTCTTTCTTTCTTTCTTTATTTATTTTATTTTATTTTTTTTCCAGCAAAACTAAATAATGTGATACACCAATACAAGCTCTTATACTTAGATATTTCTAGAAGCTTTTATCAATAATTTTGGAATTCATTTTTTTTATCTCTTCCACCCCAATGTTTTTAAATATGAAACTCATTTTAAATTTATTTTTTGTTGTTGTTTTCTGGCTATTTCTTTGCCAGAAAGCCTACATACTGTAATAGATGCTGTATAACCACATTGCCTTAAATTCAGCAAACAATAATAGTAATAATATAGTTTCTATATTTTTAAAATTGAAAAAAAAAACTATATATACATTTTTGTAGACAAACATTTTGTAAATATTACAAGTATTTAATTTTTAATTTGGAAATAATAGTTCTCACTTCTCCTAATTTTTCTCATTTCTATTATGTCTTTTATGTAACAGATTTCACACTGTGGAGGTCATAAAGACAAGTCGTGTCATTTCTGAATCGATTCCCATTACACAATCACAAAATTTTTTTGGAACATCCACAAGACACATGTTTAAAGTGGCCATAAGCAGCGTCACTAGTATTTTTGTAATTTTACCAAGAACCAGAAAGAAACTTCTGTCCTGAAGATGCTGGAGAAAACGAATTAACATTTTCTGACCAATCAGAATTGAGGATTTAACATTGCTGTGGTGTGAACATGATTATAAAACGAAACAGCAGGACAAAACATAACACCAGGTCACGAAGAACTCTGGGAATCAGGGGCTGATTGACTGGGAATCTAAATCCTGCTCCACAAAATGTCCGTGTGTTTTTGGTAACGAAGGCTCGTGCGTCACAGAGCTGACTCAATGCCTGAAGAGAAGGAAATCAGCAAGCGTTGCTTTGAGCTAATTCGAGTCTCTCCGAGTGAGAAACACAATTATATGACGTCAACAGAGCTGTGTCTACTACTGTTAGATTTCTGCCAGGGGACAAAATGAATAAATAAATAAATTACACACCCTGATGCCATTTTGTAATTTACATGTATTTCAACTCTACACTAATGTATATATTTTTATTCGTAGCTATCTGTAGATCCGTGATAATCATATAATTTTAAAGCTTTTGTAAATAAAAACTGATTTGCTAACTGATGTTTCTTATGCAGCAATTCTACATATATGTACATATTTGTTTCCTTTTTCTGGCCCAGAAATAAGCCCCACCTCCAGAATCAGTAACTTACAGGGTATACAAGGTTTCAGCAGAGGGGGTGGGGTTAGATATTTGTGTGAGAGGGAAAGACTTTTTAAACGCAGATTATAATGATTTAAAAATGCTTTACACTCACTACCTATTGATGAATACAAAGGCTGTTAAAAGCATTAGTCATTAATGCTTACAGCAGCTTATGATGCTCTATAACCATGGCTATAAATGTAAGGCATTTACTCTCTCACACACACACACACACACACAGAATGACCTTCCAGTTGTCACAAAAACAATCCCGCTCCGTTGTAACCTGAATCAATAATCATTATGAGGCATAAATGTGCTCATTTTGTTCGCATGGTAATTAAAGAGCAGCTATGGCAATGATAAGACCTCTGTCCCTGCTTTCACACGCCGTAATGAGGATCAATACGAGCTCTCCCAGACTGCCATATGCTCCATCTGCCTGCGTCCAGAAACACTATTACTGACCTCAGATCAGCTCGGCGCTCTGCAGCGGTCCCTTGGGCACCGTGGAGAAACTATATTAACTCACCATGCAGGGGAAGTGGGATTATTAAGTGTGATCAAGTCAAATATTGTTACTGTTATGTATAAACTACATAAGAAGAGTGGCACAGGGATACAGAGGGTTCCACAGGTTCTGGCCATGACAACATCAGTGTCCTCTGGGTTCTCTGGCTTCCTCTAAAACTTCAAGCTAAACTTTCAAAAAATTATTATATTATATTATATTATATTATATTATATTATATTATATTATATTATATTATATTATATTATATTATATTATATTATATTATATTATATATATCTACAAATGTAGAATAACTAGATTTTATTTTATTTTATTTATTTATTTATTTATGCCAGCAAAACTAGACATTTCTAGAAGCATTTATCATTTTGGAACTGATTTTACCCCCCCCCCAAGTTTTTAAATATGAAATTCATTTTCCTTCATTTTTTTTGCCAGAAAACTTACATACCCTAATATATGCTGCATAACTACATAACATGATCCCCACCACTTTCAAATCTTTAAATTCAACAAACAATAATAATAGTTATAACATGGTTTAGATATTTTTTTAATTTAAAAAATATATATATTTTTGTAGAAAAACGTTTTGTAAATATTACAAGTATTTAATTTTTTATTTTTTTAATTTGCAAATAATAGTTCTCCTTTCTCTCCTTTTTATCTGTTTCAGGTTATAAAAATAAATAAATAAATAAATAAATAAATAAATAAATAAATAAATAAATAAATAAATAAATAAATAAATAAATTTGCCGAAGCTCCATTATGTCTCTTATGTAACAGCTTTTACACTGTGGATGACATAAAGACAAGTCGTGTCATTTCTGAATCAATTCCCATTACACAATCACCACATTTTTTTCAAATGATAAATATCAGTCTCATGTCACGATGGTGTTCTATTCACCTTACCAAGGGGAAAAAAAACTCATCAGTGCTCGTCTTATTGGTTGTTGAGAGGTTAATAAAAACGAAAGTGCTGCAGGTTTGAATGGAGGAGGCGAAGGAGGAAGAGGAAGTGATGCGTCAGTATTAGTGATTGGATCAGAAAGCCGAGGAAAACGAGCGAGGACAAACCTCCAGAGGGTCTTCAGAGATTTAAGGGATCAGAGTAAACAGCCGTGGGTCGAGGCTGAGTTAATCCGCGTTAATACAGCTCTGTTCATGTATTAAAAGCATTAAAAGCCTGCCGCAATTCACTCCGTAGATCTATTAACCCAGACGCTGCTCTATAACATCACACATTCTACATATTTAACTCTCTCGCTCCTGAGGATGGAGGAGGTTCCCGTGTAAAAGTATTATACTCAGATGTACTGGACAAAGACATGGAACACAATCATAAAAGTAATAAAAATGAAAGCAATATGTATTGTAAATAACCTACGAATACATAGAGTACATAACATCTTATGAGGCATTATAGATTAGTGGCAGACATAAACTAACTATCATACTAAGTTGTGAGTAAACTAAAATGATATTTAAGCCAACGACAATGCCAGATTGAGTCATAAGATGTTATAAACACTACTTATAACACTCAATATTTACACTGATATATTTTAAAGTATTTAAGTCATAAGTCACTCTGAGAGAGTTAATATAGCCTTATGAATGCAATGTGACCTGCTAAGAGTGTGTTTGTAGATAATTTATGCTAGACTTAGTTCATACTTCATACTCTAGACCAAACTGCGACCAAAACTCGACGTTATTTTAAGGACTTTTTTATTTTTCAAATTTTAATTTCACTCCAATTTTCCTCTAAACACTATTTGTCCTTTGATTGCTCTCACTTCACGAATACCAGCTTCAGTGTGTGCTACATGATAACCAAAGCATGGAAGAGAGTGACATTTGATTGGTTGTGCAAACACACACACACACACACACACAGCCTGCTGATTGCCTATTTGAGGCAATAATTATCAGTTTGCTGTTCATTTGGCAGCTTTCAAGTCAAGCCAGACTGCTGCAATCAGGGAGTCCCCCTCGTCCCCCTCGCCCCCCTCGCCCCTTGTCACCCCTCCATCTGCCCTCGTCCTCTTCTTCCCCCCGAGACAAAACACCACCACAGAGTACGCTCGGGGAGGGACAGGAATCACATTTAGTCATAATCAAATGGCACTTGTTCCCTCGGGGGTCATAAAAAAGGAACCTGTGTGTACAGTAGCTGAATTTGTCAGGCGTGCCTCGAGGAAATGGAGGCAATCAGGAACACTGTGTGTGTGTGTGTGTTCCATGTTTTAAGATTTGGGGGTTGGGAAGCAAGCTTTAGTCCCGGATTGGATGGCGGAGGCAGAGGGCGGGGTTTATTTGCGTCGTCTCGGTTACAACGGGAAGCACAGAATAGAGCGTGATGAGGATAATTGGGATGGAGGACACCCTGTGCTGTCTGTCCTGATTACATGAGTAGCAACATGGCGCCACTGATCAGTGCACGACTCACGCCAACGCTCGAACAAGAACAAGGAAGAACTGCTGGTGTCCTGCTGAGGCCTGGAAAAGTCCAGGACATTCAGAGAACAACCTCACAGCCTCACAACCTCACGTCATAGTTCATCTTACGCCATTAGGGTGAAGGATGTCTGAATGTCTTGTGAGTTAGTGGTGCTTGGGGCGGGGCTTATATCTGGGTCAGATTCTGGGTTCTTCTGTGGCAGATCATCATCATCATCATCATCATCATCATCATCAGAAAATGGAACAGTTCTGCTGTACAGGCAAACATTGTTTTTGTTTATTTATTTATTTATTTATTTATTTATTTATTTATTTATTTATTTATTTATTTATTTATTTATTTCATATTATTTCTTTCTTTCTTTCTTTCTTTCTTTCTTTCTTTCTTTCTTTCTTTCTTTCCTTAGTTAGTTGTGTATTTATTTATTTTGTTTATTTATTTACTTATTCATTTATTTATATACTTAGATATGTGTTTATTTATTTTGTTATTTATTTAATTCTTTCTTTCCTTTTTCCTTATTAATTAATTAATTAATTAATTTGTTTATTCATTTACTTAGTTAGTTGTGTGTTTATTCATTTAGTTCTTTCTTTCTTTCTTTCTTTCTTTCTTTCTTTCTTTCTTTCTTTCTTTCTTTCTTTCTTTCTTTCTTTCTTTCTTTCTATCTATGTATATTGGATATGGATATATGGAAATAAATTCTCTAACCCCCCCTCCCCCATTTATAAATGTATTTTTTTTTTATTTGTTTGTTTGTTTTTCTTTACAACTCATCTCCAAAACACAGTAGCAATGTTTATCCTGAAATATTTGTCATGCACTTTTGTGAGGCTGGTGCTAATTTGTTGCTTGGCGCTGCATTTTCGTTATGTCCGTGACAAAGGTAGGGGTTTTGCTCTCACATTATTCACAGCATTACGTAAATAAAAGCCCCAGGCCTCCACTTTTCCATGTTTTTTTATGGGTTTTTTTTTGTTTTGTTTTTTGTGACTTGCCCTTTTTTGTGCAAATTTCCCGTCACTGAAATTATATATATATACACAGCAATTCCAAAAAGCTTCTGAAGCATGCATGATATCTCGCTTGTTGAAAGCTATGGATCATGAGAGGTGTATAAAAGAATTTCCAAAGCATTAGAGTCACCGTGGTGGACCGTAAAGTCCTAAAGTCCTTCATCGACACATACAGAAAACGTAGCAACATAGTGACCTCACCAAGAACAGGACGTCTCTCCAAAATGTATAAAAGAACAAGACAAAAACTTACCAAGGAGGCTGCTGAGAGACCTACAGCAACATTAAAGGAGCTGCAGGAACATCAGACTGATCGACTAGTGATTACTGGCTGCATCTGACAACAATCTCTCATATAGGACATTATCAACATTTACATTATTTACTTTTTTTCTCATATCATCTCAGGGAGTTTTTCCTCACCACCGTCGCCTCAGGCTTGCTCATTAAAGGACAAATGTTCGACATAAATAGTAACTTCTTCTATATTTCTTGACTGAAGATGCTTTGAGACAACGCCCACTGTTAAAAATTCTATACAAATAAACTGAATTGAATTGTACTTGGAGGTAAGACAGCTAGATGAAGCCCTTTCTCAAACTAAAAAACACTACATAACCCCAAACAAATGTGTCTGATGTGAGCGATTCCAAACGGTATAATAATCCCATAATTCCAACAATTCCCCACAGCGAAGCATGGTGATGGCAGCATCAAGCTTTAGAGCTGCTTTTCTTCAGCTAGACCTGGAGCTTTTTTTCAAGATGGACGGAATTATGAATATCTACACATACCAGTCGATTTTAACACAAACGCATGTGTCTTTTTTTTTTTTTCAGGAAAATTACTAAATTAAAATAAATAATATCAAATGGTGCTTCAAAAAATATAAAGAGTAAAATGGTGCACATACTTATGCAACTTGGTTATTATAAGGTTCATTTTATTTATTTATTTATTTATTTATTTATTTATTATTTTTAATATATTTTTTTAATTTTGTATAACATTTTTATATATATTTTTTACATTTTTTAATTTAATTTTTTAAATTATTTATTTTATTTTTTAAATGGATGTTTATAACACTCTAGTTATAGCTGTCATCTGAAGTCTTATCCACAGTGACTCCTTCACCCTCCTGTTGACTTTGCATCACGTGTGCACTCATTTGCACGTCGCGGTTTGGCGAGAAGCCACCTTCACGTCTTTTCACCATTTGCTGAGTGATGGCAAAACAAAGGCGAGTCAGGGATTAAGAGAGCAAATGGAATTACAGGATTCCCGAACATGTGATAAAGATTTCATTATCTCTGTCTCACACACGACGTTTGGCACCTCCCTCTTGGAGAGAGAGCACTCTTCAGTGAGACGAGTCTCCGGAAGTTATGCTAATGAGCATGAGCACTAGCTCTGACGAGGAGGAGGAGGAGGAGGAGGATTAGGGGCCATAACACAAACCAGGAAACCAGGAAGGATCCTTCTGGATCCAATGATGGAAAAATACCAGAAAAATTTTCTGTCTTGTCTTTACAGCAATAAATCTAAATGCTAAAGATGGCAGGATATCGCTTTATCGTTTCAGATAACTTTCAATAAGGTTAAAAAATTCAGTTACAGCTTTAGAAAACTTTAGAACAACATAAATAAAATGTACAGTTCTACTCTACACCTCGACGCCACCTACAGACTTGACGCTAAACTGGAGGCTATTAGCTTCTCTAAATAAACGATTGCCATAATGTAAGCATCTGTTAGCTGAGCGAGATTTCATTGGTGGAGAAATGATTTTTCTAAAAACAGACTGAATATTTTGAACATTGATGGTATCGAAATGATCTGGACTCACTGTCTATTTCACTCCCCCTGATAAACTTCCTACTTTATCACGCTGATTAGTTTCCATAATTATCACTTCGCTAGTAAATACAAATTAGCATGAAGCAATTAAGGCAGTCTCTAGAGAAAGCAGTGCTCAATACTATTGTTCTTCTTAAGACACTCTAAATAAAATCCTTGTCTAGGACAAATAGCCAGTGGGATTTGGGGAGTTCTGTCCTTAGAGATTAGAGAGAAAAAGAGAGAGAGAGAAAGAAAAAAAAAGACAAGACAAGAGAGATGATCAGCGCTTGATTATCAGGGCCTGCTCAAGGTTACCGAGCCGGTTCCCATCCTTAATGGAATCAAATCTGATTAGATAATTAGCATGCTATTTGCATAATGTCTGCAATTCATTATCTGGGATGTGAGTTCATCTGTCTTGGCATGATCTACTGTTTTTCCTTTTCCTCCACGGCTACTGTCTCAAAGATCTGCCACAGAAATGCCAAGAAAAACCCTGAAGGACGCGGCGGCAGTGAGTAAATTAGATGCGAGCGTCAAACAATAAGATCGACATTGACAACTCGTGATTGTTAATTATTTTTTTCAACCCATTTCTGCTATGACTTCAACAATTTACCTCAAAACTGTTTAAAAAAACAAAAATTGAAATGATGGACTTCTCGAATCAGTAACATAAACACGTTCATTTTTTTCTTTCGTCTTATTAACTTCAAGAGATAAAGATGACGATTAGAGAACCATTGGGAACGTTCCACAACATTAGACGGATAAAAAATATCACAAGTTGTTCTTTAACAAATTAGAAACACTAATCGTGGGCAAATCATCATCATTACGCTCACGTATATATATATATATATATAAATATTAAGGATAAAACGTCCTGTATGTGTTTCTACAGGAAAATAATCTCCCACACAAACCCACGGTTGATTATTTTCCTCTAACTGCACGCCCCAGACTCACCGAGAACTAGACGAGGAGCTCTGGAGCTCGGGAAAAGAAAAGAAATAAATAAAAAAGGGAAAGAATTTCCCGAGGCAGAAAGCATGCCGAGCGTCTGCCAGGTGAGAACAAACAACGAAGGGGAAAATAAAGAGAGAGAGAAGGTGTGGCAGTGAAAGTGACTGCAGATGAATAAACATCTGTATTTTTTTCAGCAGAAAATGCAAATGGCTTCCTAACTGGAAGCCCTGTCGTCTTTAACGCAGGCAGACAGCCAGGCTGATTTGTAATAATGTCTGCTCTGGTGTTGAGGGATTAAGTGTAGGGAAGGGAGCAAAGGGAAAAGACTGGAGACAAGACGCAGTGTGTACAATATGACAAGGGCGCGGATGCAGCGCCGGAAAACAAGCACTAATGCATCAGAAGTGTCTGACTGGAGCGGATTGCACTGACCGCGCTATTACTTAGCACAGGTGTTGGTATCACACACACACTGTACATGTCCACTGTACATGTCCACTGAGGATAGCCGGTCTAAATACAGAGGCATGTGCCTCCAGATCCGTCAGGCTACTGCAGCTCAGCGCTCCATCCTCGTACTGTACGTCAATCAAATTAGCCTAGAATGAAGAATGCTCTTTTCCCCAAATGCTAGCACTAATCACAAGCCGCTCACTTTCACACTGAAATCTCATGTTTCAAAATCGGTGTCATGGCATCAGATCGGGAGGAAAAATGTCATTCGCGATGAGGGACTCATTTTTCTGCCATAATAATTTTCACTCCAATGATTTAGCAAAGCTGCAAAAATTGAGCTCGCTCATTCTAATACGTTAATGTTTCTATAGCAACAGCTCCTTCACTTCACATTTACTCAGTCAAAGTTACGCTGGGTTTCTACGTAGAACCAGACACATTTTTGGAAGGAGTCTTCAGTGTCAGCTCTTTATAACAGTCCGGTGTAACCATGTTTGTCCCCTAATAGAAGAGTTAACGCTTCTCAATAATATGACAGACTTTGTGTGTGTTTTTTAACGTATTAATTTCATCAACAAAATAAATATAAAAAGAGATCACTGTTTATAGCCACTGATATAACGAGGAAATAACTTCAGCAGTGTGCAATTAATTTCTTATCCTTAAAATAACAACAAATTGTTATATAAGTGAATATAACACTGGAAAAAAAATCTAGCCACTTTTACACAGGACTAAAAATATTAATAAAAGAAAAAAAAATAAAAAGACACTTGTCTCAATTTAGCTTTGGTTGATAATCTCACCTAAATGCATTAAATTTAAATGTATAATAAATAATATAAATATTACACATTGGTATAAGAAAAAAGAAACTTTAAAAAAACAAACCAAAATTAAATTAAAAGATAAAAAAAGAAATTAAAAAAAGACACTAGTCTCATTTTGGCTTTGGCTGATAATCTCACCTAAATGTATTAATTTTAATTATATAATATATAAATAAGATAAATATGACACCTTGGTATACAAAACATTAAAATAAAAGAAAATTAAACTAATAAAAAATAAAAATCAATAAATAAGAATAAAAATTTTTAAAAAATGCAAATCACTAGGATTATTGGAAAAAAACACACCAAAATTATTATCTTTTTAATTAATAAACAATTAGCATTTTTGTGACAATAAGCAACTCAGACAACAAATAAAAAATGTGATAATAAAATAAAAAAAATAACGGAATTTAAATGATGCCTTCTCCGTCTCATTGTCTAAACCGAATGCATCAAACTATAAATTTTGCTTAAATTTCCGTATGCTCTACGTTTTTTCTTCATGCGTGTTCGTTCAGATCTAGAATGTGTTCGCGTAAATCTCTAGACCTGATGATGTAAGCTCCTCCGTCCCAAATACACTAAAAAACATTTCTTGAAAACAAACACTTCCTGTTCAGCTCACTACCTTCTCTTTCTACATTTCAATTTTCCCGTCGCTTGTCACCATGCTGTCAATTTCATACACTGGAAAAAAATAAAAGAGTAAACAGTGGTCTGACTGCATGAATGTGGATTTCTGCTGATCAGGGTTGCCAAGGCTTTTTTTTTTTGTTGTTGTTTTATTTTGTTGTTGTATTTTGTTTAAAGCAAATAACCGGAATAAAACCTTACAAATTTCCACAAACATAAACATAAAGCTTGGAAAAAGTCCAGGAAGTGTGTTTCTGATGTTCAGAACCATTTCTGTTGTAAGATTCATGGTGCGATGTTTGTGGATAAATGTTGAAGTAGGTGATGATTAAATTAAAATAAATAAAATAAATAAATAAATAATTTTAAAAAATCAGAAAGGTGTGCACACAAGCGTGACTTTGTTTTCCATGCAAAGACAAAAAGAAAGAAACAATTTAAAAAATTATAATTCCTGTCATTGCCTGGAATTTTTTAGCTGTTTTAAAGACGCCTTTGCACTGGATGTTTTCGCTGACGCTTCAAATTGCATCACATCATTTCTCATATTTCACCTCACACACACACACACACACTCAGCTGTGTGGAACAGATTGTGTTTCTACCCAAGTGCCCCCTTGTCATAATTCCATCAGAGAGAAGTAAAGCGGTTAAATCCATGCACTCATGCAGTTAAAGCTGTCCTTTTTGCGTTCGCCTTCAATTAAAACCCATTTAATTATCCGCTTAATCCAGGTACCCATGCTGAGAGGCCATTAGCAAAGAACGCTAAATGAAACACGGCAAACACACTCCGGTGCAAAGAAGATGTTCCACTTCTCCAAACCGCACACAGCAAAGGAGGAAAAGGAAAGTGCAATACCTTTACTCTTGGCTAGACACGTGGAGTTCAAGGGGGAGGAGAAAGACGAGAGATCCGTGAGAGGACGACGTTTTTACCAAGGGGCGAGAGAAAGAAAAAGTTAGCATTGAGCACATGATGTTAAAATGTACAACATATATGTTATACATTATTATTATTATACAACATTATATATTTCAGGTGAGGAAATGTAAAGCGTACCTTGTTCGGCCATCATCATGTGTGCCAAGCCTTTGATATGGAGAGAGAGAGAGAGAGAGAGAGAGAGACAGAGACAGAGACAGAGACAGAGACAGAGACAGAGAGACAGAGACCAAAAGAGAAAGATAGAGACAGACAGAGACAGAGAGAAACAAGAGAGAAACAAGAGAGAGAGAGAGAGAGAGAGAGAGAGAGAGAAACAAGAGAGAGAGAGAGAGAGAGACCAAAAGAGAGAGACAGACAGAGACAGAGAGATCAATCTCAGAACACACTGTTCATGATGATAATATAATAAATCACATAAAAAGGTTTACATTTTATCAATACGAAACATACGCTAATCAAAACAATGAGCAGAAGTCAGTGATGATGTCATACCTCCACATCTAACATCACTGAGAATTTAACTTACGTCTTTAAGCAAATTTTAAGAGCAGTTTTATACAACCTGAAATAGCCCTGGGCAGCTAGCAAAAACTGCTAATAACTAATAATAAATTTGGTTCGACTCTATGCTAAAAGTTGGCTAATGTTTACATGTTAGCATGACATCATGCACTGATTCTGTTGGTAACACTTTCCAGAAAGACAACATACATACATATCTTACAAACTATGTACATTTTTCATTACATGTTATAAACCATTCATAAGGCATTATACCCAGTGTAATGAAACTGCATTATACTTAACTGCAATGTTCTTTAGCATTATGAAATATATAAGTAGTGCCTGTAAGACTTATTAAGACTAATAGCAAAGCGACTCTCTGTCAGTTATTGTGTATTGGCTGTATGTCTGTTAATAACTGGTGTAATTCAGCATTTTATCTCTAATAATTCCAGAACAGTTGACAATTCTGATTGACAATAAATAAATAAATAAATAAATAAATAAATATATTTTATATGTGCAAAAAATGTGTTATGTAGCCTGTTCATAACGCATCATATGGACAATTCCTATATGCTATGAAGTACAATACATTTTCACAAAGATTTATAACCTCTATACATTATAATTGGACATTGAGTAATCATAGTAATCTAATCTATAAGTATAATGCCTAATAAATGTATTATAACACATGTATTATGACCTATGATACATACAAAGGCTTTATTTATTCTGACCTTCTGCATGAATGCAATCATAAGTCAGTATTATTTTGCTATTACAGGTATTGTGTTTTAAAGCAAGGATCATAATGCATTCATAAATCTGTTATAAGACGGGCTGATAACATGTTATGACAATTCTACAGAAATTCTCTTTTTATAGTGTTGTAAAAAGAAGTTTCACTGTAAAGTGCCAGAAATCTTTATGAAAATACTTTACAGTGTGTTCAATGCCTTATGGATGTGTTATAACACGATAACAACATGTTAATAGCTTATTAAAGACATGACCTTAATGGAAAGTGTTACCACATACGGACATGTTGTATCATGTTGCTGGTATTCAAACAGTTTCTTATGTGAACTCACCTGGGATGCTGTTGGCTTCTAGTTGTCGCATCAGGGAATCAGCAGAGGGGATAAAAAAAGAGAAGAAAAAAAAACAAAACAAGAAAAGAGAAAGATTTTCCACATTAGAGCCCACTCTCATTGCCGTTGCATGAAATCCATCATGCAAACCGTGGCACACCGGCCAGCATGCACGAGGCTTCATAACTGCCCTGTGCATGTTCACAAACAAATGTTCTTCATTTGACCAGAAAGATCTCAGAGCTTTCCTGGGTTTAACACACTTTCCTGTAACCCACATCCTCGCCTGAGCCATAAATCCAAACAGGCACTGGGACAGAACCTGCTCCCTGTAGAGAGGGCTGTGGATTTATGAGACGCTGATGCTTACATGGAGCTCGAGTCCACGTGCTTTCACGCCTGTCGGAGTTCTCCTTCACTGCAGACACAATTTCTCTGGCATCCTGGCACCTGGTCTGGGTTTTTGGTTTCCGTCCTAAACCTTCAGGATCGTAAGAAGTGCTCAGATCTCGATGTGCTAATAAACTGATCATTGAGTGCTGAATAAAGAGGCATATAAGAGGAATATATTATTTTTCATTTTTGTTTTATTTTATTTTATTTTGATTTATTCATTTTAATTAATTTATTTTATTTATTTATTTATTTATTGCAATAATTTTTTTTTTCTCATTTGTAATGGTACTTATATGTTAAAGCATTTTTATTTATTTTATTTATCCGAAATATTTATAGTTACGTGCATATCATTTTACATGTTACTGCTAAAGTGCCTTTGTTATAATGCATTATAACATTTCTAGTAATACGAATAGATTATGCAACCTGGCATGTCTTTGTAAGGTATTATACAGAATAGCATACAAAACACCTTATAATCCTGCATAGGCGCTCATAAATAGTAACAGTTACATGCATAGCACTGTCCAAATCAAAACTATGACTTCATAATGTCAGGTGACATAAAACAGTTAGCACATAGCTTTACAAATCCTATATAAATGTTCATGAGCAGTAATCATTACATCCCTAACGGTATAAACACCATAATTATAAAAGTTCATAATGTCAGGTGACATAATGCATTATAACACCTGCTCATACGGGGGTTCTAATGTATTGTGATGCACTGTAACATTTGTGAATAAGTTATGAATTGTGATATAATAAATGCACATGCCCACACATTATAAAATATTATGAATTTATAACACATCATTTATATACGTAGCATAGGTAATATTTCATAAAGCCTAAAATACATTGTTATAGATACACAAAAACAATCCACAAAGCATGTCTAAGGCTTCATTAAATCAGGTTACGTAATTTGTACTTGTGCAATGCAATGTCCTTTACGAACAGAAATGCACTGGTTATAACCTTTTTTTTAACAATACATTATAATATTTATAAATACCGTGTTCTTTTGAAGAGATACAATGATGTATTATGGAACCTGACATAACCAATGCGCAATATATGCTTATATGCTATGCATTTATATAGCATCTTATAATGCATGTATAAATGCTTATAAGGTGTTATTGATCATTTATAATGCTCCCTGAACAATAAATCTATATCTTATAATATCAGGTTATAATTATAATCTGTTCATAAGTACCCTGCAAACAAAAATGATTATGATGCACTATAACACTACATCCTATGCTATAACACTAGAATATTCCATTTTGTGGTAAACATTGTGAGTTTGATATGTATTATGTGTTATGTAGTCTGACATTATCAGCTCATTAGCATGCATAACCTTAATAATAATGTATGCTCATAAGAAGTAGTGATAGTTAAATGCCAGGTTGAACCTTTATTATAATGTATTATAACAATCTTATACACATGTACATTTTACATAACCTGACACTATGATATTGTATAAGAATGGTGTGCATCTATAACGTATACAGCATACATAAGCTGTTACAATGCCTAACATTATGCTCATGAGCAGTGGTTGTTACGATGTAAGCAAAGCAGCTTTTGTTCTTATGAGCTGATGTCATGATGCATCATGGAATCTGACATTATGTGTTATAATGCTTTATGTAGCCTATATAAAGTTTGTGCTAATGTTTTTTCAAAAGCTCATTAGTAAAAATAAACGTAGTTTCGAAATCATGATCCGTGCTTTGCTTCTCGTTAGTCAGTTTTAATTGATGCTAATCAGTGCTATATCATTAATCGTTTCAGTCACACACACAGACTTTAAACACAGCACACTAATTTGGTGGTAACTTATTTCCAGGTCATGTCATAGCACAGGACGGTACATCTGTCTGCTCTGCTTGTTAACAAACCCAACTCTGGGATATTAAATGGCTGATGAGACGCCTGGAATTTCTCATCAGCCGCTGAAGTTTAGTCTGATGCCACGTCTTAGCCTGATTTTCTCATGTCTGACAACGTCTAGCATGCCTTCTCCTTCGTCTATTTCCTCTTCTCAAGCTGTTCTCACGTTTCTCCCCTGACCCAGTTTCTCTGGAAGGCTAGAAATATTTTTTTTCCCTTTCCCACCCAAGATCGATACGCGTTCCGACAGCTTCTTCTGTCAAAACCTCAGGATCCGTCATCAACTCGTAACTGAAACCGTTAGTCGTTTTCGTCTTCTGCAGCAGCTAATAATTTGATCTTGGGCAGGATTAAATCCTCAAGTCCAAGTGCATTAGATTCAAACGACATCCACATGGGAAGGAAGGAACAGACTGAGCGTTTGTTTGGCAGCCAAAATTTGTGTTATTCCGAGCCTGCGAAAGACTACAAACGTTTGCAAATAATGTAACGGTGCGGCTGTCACATTTGCCACCGAGCGAGGAACATACGCTACAGCAACAGCAAATAGTTCCGAGGCCATTTTAGCCATCTGCCTGTCGAGGGAAGTGTCAGGTTCCTGTTGCCGTTTCTGCGTTTGGACCTGAATATATTCTCCACAACACACATTGCGGGCTAATTTCTACACTGCAGACTAAGTGTTGCCATATGGACTTCAACCAAAAGCATTTTCCCCATGATTCACAGAGGCTCACTAGGACCATATGCATAACGACTTAGGAATATGTTATAATACATTCGTAATGCATTATACACATCGTTAGAATTATTTACAGAAAGGCATTTTGTTTTTTTGCGTTGTTTAGAATGCAGTCAATACATTGTTAAAATAATTCATTATAAGCAGTGCTTATAACATGCTATACCACCATTATATACGATCCATAATGCATAATAAAAGTTAAAAGTGTAAAGCGTCCTCATAAATAATTATAACAAGGTGTATGAATGCATTATAACATGCATTCACTTTCACTTACTATGACACTTGACAAGTATTACATAGAATATACAGTATAATGCTTCATAACGCCAAAACTAATTCTGTATAACTGCTCATAGTTATATACAGTATATCTATACTGTATGACATCTTAATGTCAAGTTATGTAAGCCATTATGGTAACACTTCCTGGGAAATCTGTAAAACAATAAACACATGAACATTATTATCAAGTAATAACACCTCCATAAAGGCTAAGTACATAGTTATAACTGTTTATGAAAGTGAATTAAACTTATTATGCATTACGCAATTGTGTACATGATGCTTTATAAGTATTTAAGCAGGCCCCACTTTGTGTAGTGTATTACAAGAAGATATCTTTTCAATCTAATACTAACAGCACTGCTTGTAACACATATTTTAACAGTTTATTACAACTATATGACTATAATTGTAATAGTCCAAATAATATGAAGTCATGTTTGTGCTTCATGACCAATGTAATCCTGTATAAATGCTCATAAGTACAATATAGCAGCCTACAAACCAAGTCTACATAACTTTATAATGTCAGGTTTCATAACATATTATAACATCTGTTCATAAGTACCCCTGGCACCTGTACCACAAGTTATAATCGCAGAGCATTTGTTATAATGATTCGTAACATGATTATGACCAGTATTTTATATCATGCAAAATACAACTGACATACCTAATTATATCTGTTTGTTATAACACTGTATAACCAGTGATAAGGGAACTATACCAGAGTGTTGTGAAAAATATAAATAAAGCACAATATATGAAGTAATGTAATAATTTTTTTATTAGTTATGCAAATAGCTTTAATGACTTATGAGCATTTATAAAGCATTACGTCAAGTGTTATAAGGAGGACTACTGATCTCACATCCTGGCTGAAGTAGATCACTAGTGGCTAGTCCTGGTCTTGTATTAGACACTGGAGATAATAAAGGTCTTGACTACAGCTTTAAGTCTATTATGTATGCTATATAATTCCTTATAAATGCATATCATTTTATAAAGCATTATTATTGAGTAATGAGCACACTGATACATTTGTTCGTAACAACTTTTCACACAGTAATAATATAGATAAAGGCTCAGTGATTATAATCTGTAGTAGAGATACTATAGCACCGGCTATTATAATGCCTCATAACATGATCATTTACAATTTTCTTGTGAAAAACCTTATAACATGTAGCATAACATTATGAAGACATAGAGTCTATACAAAACTGTGTTATAGTATTTGACATTACCTGACATTACAAACTTAGTCGAGATTTAGGGTCTTATGCATGTAACTCTGAACTCTTTTATAACAAGTTTATGACAATGTTATAAAGCATTATTTATGTTATAATACTATATCTGATACAACTGGATTTATAATTCATTATTAATGAAGTTTTAGGTTATGCAATGGGGTTTTTTTCTACCTGTAATTATAAGCATGCATATAGGCTTATACCTGGCATTTTAAGGTATAAGCCTATACGTATATTAAGTATTCCACTGTTTATAACTGATAGAAAAGCTATTATAATGCATTATGAATACAGGATTAATAGGAAGTGATTTCAAATTCTCTCTGGTTCTTTGTGTGCTATGCATGTAAGTGTAAGCATGATATGTATCGTACTATGTATTCAATATAACTGTTATAAACTGTTATAACGCATTGTCAACACGGGATTCATAGGAAGTGCTACCAATTTTTTTTTTTTTCCTAGCACATTATCTGAGTTATTATACAGGCTTATAACCAAGATTCTAAAGTACTATAGTAGGATAGAAATACATAAAACTGCTATGAATGCATTTATTATGCATTATGGAGGCAGGATCAATGCAAAGAGCTACAGAGAATTTCTAAATATCTAATGATTAGATTTTTATCATATATTAAACCCAGCTATATTGGAATAACCCCAAAAGCGAGCGAGATGTGATGTGATATGATGATCTTTAGGCCAGAGGGCAGCGTTTTTAAAAGCATCCCAGTTCCCCAGTGGGTCCATATAAATTGCGCTCGGCCCCATAAATTAGGTTATTTATTCTTTTACGATGGTCTGCACTCTTTCTCGGGCTTCAGAGAAATCAGAGCTGCTTTTCCTAGCACGGGTTCCTATCAGCGGGCCGCAAAAACCCTGCCACCCGAAACAAGATGGAGAGGAACAGCAACAATAAATCAAAGCTAAAATTCTGCACGCCTCCCCCTCCACTATAAATTTGAGCCCAGAGCCCGTATGAGCGACTCGGCTGCCAGCACCGTAGTGGATATAATCTGTGCCGGAGTGCTGCTCTACATAGATAGCGACAAAAAAACGAGACAAAAGACGCTCTCTCTCTTATCCAAAACCGCATGCAGACTCCACATGCGGTGCACAATTGCGACGTCGGACACAAAGCTTCCACGTCGACCAAAATCGCTTCAACGAAGCATAATCGGTATTCAGCCATTTTGTGTTCCAGGCAGCGCTGAGAGGTTTGTGTCTGCAGTGAGGAGAACTACCAACATGGCACGGCACACTCCCCATTCATCACCCGCCCAACTGAAACGCTTCAGTCTTTAAGGAAAAAGCCTGGGGTCTAAGAGTCAGAAACGTCCTCCTTGTCTTTTTTAACCCTTTTGCTTTCATTGAAGTCATTCATTTCTCTCAGTGTCTCAAAATAGCTTCATAACGACTTCACATTTAAATCAAAAAGGGACAATAAAAAGCATCGTAGTGATAAGAAAATACATAATAATAGCAATACACCACAACACAAGAATATTTTAAAAATAAATAAAAAAATCAGTCAACTCTTTAGGTACCTTGCATTGGTGGGATCATGAATCAGGATCTTTAAAGAAAACTTTAAAAATAAAATCATTATTTGTTTCTTGACAATATTACACACACATGAATACATCAGAAAAAAGCACATTGTTCATCCAGGGGTTATTTCCACCTTCTCACTCAAAAGCATCAATTCAAGAAACATCAGTGTGACCTTCATGAAAACGATCTGCTTGAACAGGAGAAGAAGGAGAAGGAGAAGAAAAAATCATGTTGTATTGAACCATCAACATCGGAGCAGAAAGCTGTGAAATGGCCACCAGCCACCTTGAAATCCCCCGAGAATCTAAAATGGCTACACCGGGAATGCTGATGCACAAATACACCTCGACATTTCAACAAAAAATAATCTTCAGATATAAACTGGCGTGTTTCGGGTCCTGTAGAAAATGCAAGTGATACAAGAATGACATATTAAAACACTGAACATTCCGGAAATCCACCTGAGACAGCGTTAAAAAAAAACATTTAGAAATTAAATATACTTTCTCAGAAATAAAGTTAACAAATGGTACTTTTCCTTGCTGCGAAAAATGTGAGTGTATTATATATTAAATCATCTTTTATATTAAAAAGAAAGGAATGTAGCTTAAGGACCACTCATGTAGCGTAAATGTAGTTCCTTAAAGTAAAAACAATTCCCAGTAAAGGTGGAATTTTATGCTATGTGACAGTGACAAGGTAAGTATGGTTCGGTATCTTTATTTCTGAAAGTGTAACACTTTATAGAAACAAATCAAAGCTCAGACGAAGCAGGACAGAGCGACGTCCTGAAGAGCTGACCTCATGTTTGGCTACTGTTGTAAATTAGCATAGACATCTCTTTTACATTTTTAAGATCTACGTCGCTTTACCTTTGCTGCAGAATCGGCCGATGTACTCCGTCTTGGAACAGTCGCATAGCGGTTCCCCATCCACAAGGGAGCAAATTCCTCCGTTCTCACACGGGTTCTCGGTGCAGACGCCCTCCGTGTCCATTCGGACCCTCTGGCTGCTAAGCAGCGTAGGCTCTTTGTTGCCATATTTCAGGTCCCTGATAACTCCTTTAAAAGGTGGCAGGTCCTTGGCGGTGGGTAAGGTCAGGGCCGAGGGGCGAATGTCCTGGGGGACTCCGCCCAGGAAGAGGTCACTAACGATCTTCATGTACTGCCTCTGAGGTCGCACCTCGTCAGCCTTGCTGTCTCCGTCCACGCCCAGCACCGTCCTCAGGTTGGACCTGCTCACGGTGACCGAGTGCCAGCTGCTGTCGTTGACCCGTTTACCCGAAACCAGAGTGGTCTCGGCGCAGTCGATGCTGAACCTCAGCTGCAGCTTACCCTCCACCACCATCAGCTGCAGGAAGTCGCAGTAGCCACCGTCATCGAAGTACAAGACCAGCGAGGTGGACACGTCCGTTTTGATCCGGAAGCTGAGGTCACTTCTGGTGCTGGCGTCCCAGCGGAGAAAACGGGCCCACTGTCCTCGAGCCCCCATGAACTCCAAACCCAAACAGGAGCCGAGGACAGTACTGAGCAGCAGCTGCAGCTGGACCGGGTATCTGAGCAGAGTCATGGTGAAAGTGCTGGAAGTTTTAAGGGGGAGGGGGGTTTATAATCCTGTGCAATAGGAAAGCATTGAAAAAATAGCTTTGGTTCAAATGTCTGTATATCCAAAGTACATCCCAGTGTATGTGTAAAAGATTTGTTTATGCCGGGACGCTGACGTCAAAGAGCAGGGAAGGTAAAATCCTTAAAAAGTGAACGGAGGACAATAGAGAGGGAGAACAGTCTTAAATAACAGTCATAAGGCCAGTTTTGTTGAACAGTCTGATTTCTGTCAGAAGACAGTTTTATTTGTCAGAAACGACGGCACAGATTTGTGAAATCAAATCAGGAGGTGGGGTTTTCCTTCCAAATAAAAACCATGAAAAGTCCCACTATGGTCGCTTTTTAACCTTAGAGGAAAACACATTCATGTTGACTCGTGGGTAACTTGTAGTCCAGCGTAGAGATCGTATTCCCAGGGTTCTCGCTGTCAAAACAAAAGAGCATTACATTTCAAATGAAACAAAAATAAATCTCTAAGGCCTACACAATGCGACTAAATAATATAAAACCCAAATAATCAGAACGTCAGATCTAACTCGCTCTGACGTGTTCTGAAGTGATCAGGTGTCATTAAGGCATTAATGCGTTCAGTCATTGAAACTTATTCAGATAACAGATTGTCATTCAATTAACTTCCTCCTGCGTTTTTATTCCTCACATGTGCCCAAGACGTCCTGCGTTATCGGTCATCTGGGGGGAGGGGGGATTACCTCAATTATACTCTTGCCAAACCTCTGCAGTATAGCGTTAGACCTGATTTATCTGCAGATGTGGAGAAAACAACGGATTGTCTCCAGGAAGAACGTATATACGTGTAAAAAAAATTGAACAGTAACCACACATTCAGTGCAAATCTTTGCATTTATCATTTAATTCTTAAAAGATGTCTGTATTTAAAATATCTATTAGATGTAAATAGAAAATAAAGAAATACTAATACGTATCAATGATTAAATAATTTCTAAATGTATATATAGTTATGGTCATATTGCAGCATTTATAAATTCAGATCCTAGCAAATATCTGATTTAATTTTTTTCAAGAATTATCTGTAAAGAAAAAAATAATTAGAATGTACAATAGATATGAAAAATAGATAGAAAAGTGCAAATAATTATAAAGAATAAATAGTACTGTATCTGAGAATATTAAATATTACAGATATAGCTGCAGGAACTTGTATATCTTTATATAAAAAAATAATAATCTATGCTTTAATTCAAGCTAAAATATATATTAAGTATAAACTGAGACATAAGTGTAAATAATATTAGTGCAAATAGACATTAATAAATTATACATTTATAATATTATATATTTATAGTGTGTGTATGCGTTAAACATTATATTTATAGATGTTTTTTATGATCATGATTATGATGTGTAAAAAATATCTGTTATATGTTTAATAGAAGATAAAAAAAAATACTATTTACTAATAAATATATCTATATGTAATAAATGATATCTGGTGATCGATAGCCTTTCTATATCTGACAAAAATATATCTGTACATTTTTTAATAAAAAGATACTTCCTCACTTTAAAAAAAGCTCTGTTTTAACAGAAGTGGGGAAAACCTCCTGTTACTCCAGTCATCTTGTAAAATGGTACCAGGGCTTGAACCCTGTTTCAGAACACACACACTCCTTATTCACAATAATCGATACACCTCATGAACGTAGCCTGTTTCTGTAGTTCGGTGATCAGAATTAAAGTCCACCCGGATGCTCTGTGCGTCTAGAAGCAGCACCTGCTTTCTTTTAAACGTGAGTCCACGAAGATGAATAGGCTCGGATTACATAGCAGCATGTGAGGTGTAACCTAATAGGCGTCTAATATTTCCTGTGTGGCTGCCAGGAGCGCAGGTAGCAGGTACAGCTGGACAATAGATTTTTTTTGTAGAGGCGCACAATTGCAATGAAGCAGAAACACAATGCGTACAAACACACAGCTGCCTGGTGAGCAGGCCAGGAGAGCGAGCCAGCCAGAGAGAGAGAGCTGCCTGCTAATAACAGATACTCCATATTGGCTCGTGCCCACACCTCAAAGTGTGTGTGTGTGTGTGTGTTCTGTTTTTTTTTTTTTTTTTGTCAAGCAAGGGCCTGTAGTCTGTGGAGAGGAGGAGGAGGAGGAGGAGGGAGGTGAAAAGGCTAAATTGCACACATCATTGTCCTCATTGATATGTGAACGTCGTGCCCCAGTGACTACGCCACACGCCACCACACACACAAAAAAGAGGGAAAAAAAAGAGGGTCATGCGTTTAGATCCACTTCAAGGAGGAGATTGAAAGGGGAGGATGAACGATGATGAGCAACCCGAGCTACATTAATGACAGCGATCCTGCTCGTTCATTACACGCCCAAGCGACAAATTTCAATCGGCCAGGACGCACGATCAGGAAGGACGACCTCAACGATAAACCTTCACATCCACACCGCATTCCTACGTCCTCCCTGCGCTTCCGGTTGACGGTCCGAGGAAGTTCTAAAGCGCCTACAAGCACCCAATGAGGCTTTCCCAGACGATCAAAAAAAAATTGCAGAGATTGAGACACGGCCAGCATCGCCACCGAGCCCACTGCAGCCCTCTGCGCCAATCACCTCCTGCATTACATCACCCTCCAAATGCACCACCGCCGCCCCCCTCTCCAAGACACACACCATCAGAGCCATCAGCTCAAAATCATTAACGCAGGATTAACACGGTCACCTCATGGTACGCTTGCACCACTGTGGTAAAAGGTGCCAATGGTGTTGGGTGTGTGTGTGTGTGCGTGTGTGTGTGTTAGCCAAAACGACAAAAACATCACGTCACACTGCGGTCGTCTTTTTTTTTCCAAGCCAGAACATTACACAACATTTTCCTTTTGTTCCTCTTTTCTCCATCAGCAGCATTCATTTATATCCTTTTATGATTGAATTCCTTTATCATCATCATCATTATGATGCAAAACAATCTCTCTTTAAAAAAAAACTAATGCAAGTCTAAATTTTAATCTTGAAACAAAATCATTTTGAAAAATCGTTATGTGCACAATTTAAGGTCACAGATCATTTTGAATAAATAAAAAAAACACGCAGAGCAACTGATTCTGTCTGCATTAAAATGCTTCAAATGCACCAATCGGAGAGGGGTGTGTGTGATGGTGGTGGTGGTGGTGGTGGTGATGGTGGTGGGTCCTTAATTTCTCTGCTTTTTTCTCCTTGTGCACAGAACAAAATGCATACATGTCGCATGAGCATAAAGCCGCGTTTTAAAAACACTTTAATGTTCCATTTTAATAAAAACAAATAAACAAATAAATAACACGCGATGCGACATTTCAGGTTTAATTCAAGCGTGTCGGCATTTCTGTGCAAAAATACCAAATAAAGCCAGAAAGATAGAAATAAAATGTATGTCCATGAAACGTATTTCTGAAGACGTTTAATAATACGCGAGAACCTGCAAAGAAATAGCACGCAAATACACAATAAAGCTTGTATTTGGTAAAAGAGTGGAGAAAAGGAGAGAAGGGATTTTTTAGAGGTCACTGCGTAACACCAAAGTCGCGTTGGAATTCATTAGGACTACGGATATTAATAATAAATAATAAACGGCGCTGGAAAATAACTTAGAATAAAATAATTTCGATAAATATCAAAAACACGCGTTCCTTTTATTTTTCTTTTCAATATTATTAAATCTTAACACACCAAAAAAACAAGCATATCTGCGCTAAAACTGCGGCGTTAAGCCTCAAACATTTTCTTTTTATATAATCATTATTATTTTTTGTTTTAAATTATAATTACTCGCTTTCTCTAGATTTATAGCGCGTTCTCCTATCAAGCACATTTATCCAGATCCTGCTCAGTCTGTGGTGGTGAGATTACAGCTTAATGGGCCTGGTTTCTCCGCAGGGTTTGGAGGTGAAGAAGGAAAAAAAGGAAAGAAAAGAAAATCCCCTTCTGCTCGAAGCCTGATTATTTCCAAAGCCGCTCAAATGCACGTTTAAAAAAATACGCATTATAAAACTGCACTGAATTTGATAGAAACGTGTCTGTGTGAATTTGTATACGTTTGATTTTGCAGAAGTGAACGAAAAAAGACCCCGCATTTGAGCTTAAACATATTTGCGGATGTTGAATTTCATTTGTTTTTAAATGTTTTTCGGCTTTTATCTTTAATTCGGATCTTGCTGTACATTTCCATATTAGTTCTTTTATATGCGGGTTTTTAATTATTCTCAAACTGATTAATTTATTTCCACAATTTCAACATCAATGAACACAACGGAGTCGAAACATTTCAATTCATTTCATTCGGATTGCTACATTAACTCAAAATAAAAAATATATACAGAATAACATCTTTTAATCAAACGCGGCCTGCTGTTAGGCTAAAATGTAAGGATTAGAAGGATAAAATATTAATATCCGATTCGGTAATTTAGATCAAAACGAAAAAATTAAAGGAGTGTTCAATCAGACAGAGGTTGTATGTGTTTGTCGGTGTGTGTTTTTGTGTCTCTACATGAACCTCCTTCTGTATGGCGTGAGTCCAGACTGAAACCTGATTTTAGATATTCATTATCCAGGGACTACTTTAGAGATGATAATAAATAAATGAATAAAAATAAAAGCATAGATAGGTAGTTAAGACACAAATGCATTAAGTAATACTTAAAATCAGACACATTCATGCTTTTGAAAGAGGGTTGTGTTTTTATTTTTTATTTTTTTTAATGAAGGTTTTTATCTAGACAAGGCCCTTTTTAAATTTAGTAATAAATCCGTGGTCGTGGATTTATATTCATTATAATAACATTGACTAGAATTAACGAAATAAACGCCAAGGATATTTTCACATTAAGGAGTAGTTATGTTTTAATAATGCATAATAACAACAATCGTACAAAACTATATTATATGCTTGAAATAAGGCTTAATAACAATTCTGTGAATAGCATCAAATATTCTGCTATAGTGTATGAAGAATATCAGGCTGTATTAAGGTGCACGGTTGGGATTTTGTGCCTACCGTGTCTCACGAGGTGTGTGTGTGTGTGAAAGAGAGAGAGAGAGAGAGAGAGAGAGAGAGATCATCTACTTTGGAATATCGGCTCACACGACGAGCCCTCTATCACTCGAATCAAAGTCAAGTCAATCAAACATTTATTTCAGGGATAAACAACTCGAGTCGCGAGCTCATGTTATCCCGGGAACTCGTAACACGCGCGCTCGTGCATCATTCGCCAACTCGTTTCCGCGCACCGCGCATTTCGTTTCCGCGCTACTAAAAGAGTCAAAGATCTGTCCACAATACAGTACTGAAACTTCAAGCTTCTCCACGCGCGCGCGCCCGGAAGGATATACTGTATGTATATATATGTGTCCGTGTGTGTGTACACTATTACAAAGAAAAGAAGCAAAAAAGGACAAACGACTGACCTCAGATTCCACCGGAAAGATGTCAAAGCATAATAATCCGCATGAGATTCCTGAAAGGATGCTTTCTTTCTTTTTTATTTCCTTTTTTCCTATTCTGGGTTCACTTCATCGGAAACGCTGCGGTGATGTGAAGGGGGATTTGGACCCGTGTGAAGCTCCGGTGCCACTGACTGATGGGCGATCCCGAGATTTCCACACACGCACGCACGCACGAACGCACGCACGCACGCTCGACGCACGACGCACACACACACACACACACACACACATACTCGTGTTGCGCGCGCGGCTCCGCCCCTCCTCTCGTTGCCAAACTCTCCATTTAAAGGTGTATTCGGTATCCGAAAGAAAGTGTGCGTGTGCGCAAATGTTTTTCGTCTACTACATTATTCAACTACATTTTACACCATAAAATAAAAGGCACCTACAGTACTTTTCCCCACGCTTGGACTGGCATCATACCTTTAAAAATATTTTCAGGCAAATACTTTGACCTTATAGGACCACTGATATGTCCTAGCTTTGCTCTAAAAAACACATTTCACTCACTAAAAGTACTCAAATATCTGATATGCAAATTTATTTAAATGTATATTTTATAAGGAAGCACATGCAATCATCAATGTAGCATCAAGGGGACATCTTTAGTACCTTTAGCTTGCAGCATATTTTACCTTTAAAAGGTACATCATTGGACCTTAAGAGCTAGTGATGTTTTTTTTTTAAAAGCGTTGCATGAAAATTTTGGAAAGCAAAATCACAGGTTCTTGTTAAATAATACATAAAGGTTAAAAGGATGTTTCTCTTAACGGTAGCACTTGGTATCATTTTCTAGCTGGTTTCTGAAAGTTCTGTTCAAGCACAGTGAAATTCTCTCTTTGCATATCCCATCCTTGGGCATTGGGGTCAGAGTGCAGGGTCAGCCATGAAGCAGGGTGGGTTGAGGGCCTGAAACCCTAATCCTCTGGTCAATGACCCAGAGCCTTAACCACTTGAGCCACCACCACCCCAGTTTGGTAGCATTAAGTTTGGTAGCATTAAGTTTGGTAGTTTGGTAGCATTAAGGTTACATCTTGATTTTACCTTACATACTCATTTGGGTTGCTAGTAAAGTATGTAATCAACTGTAAAAAAAAAAAAAAAAAAAAAAAAAAAAAGTTCACTGTATAAAATATACACAGAAACCAGTTCATTTTGCTACAACTGAGCTAAAGAATAATGTTCTTTTCCAAGAACACAACCATGGAACTGGTATTTAAACACACACAAAGCCTTACCAATGAGCCTCCACAACTAGCTCAGCTAGCGTACAACAGTTCAGTACAAGTCTTTTAGTGGAGGTAATTCTGAGGTAGAGGTGGTTGAATCAAAGACTTTGGGTTACAGATCAGAAGGTTGTGTGTTTAAATCCCAGTACCTTTACACTCCTTGAACAAGACCTTCAGCTTAGTATCCAATGAGCAAATGTACTTTACCGTAAATATATTTTATAATTGTTTACCCAAGTTACTCATCAATTAGTAGTAGTGCTGTAGTTTTATTACAGCAAACCTCAAGACTCTTTAGATCAGACATCAAGGTTCCATCTCATGGAACTTGAGAAGGTTCCATATAGAACCCTAACAGACCAGATTTCCCTTTTGAAAAGTAAAACCCTGTTAGAAATTCAGCAACGATCCTAAACAGAGCTTAAATCAATGTCTATTAAATTATTACATAACCTCAAAAGGCTGCATTTTAAGCAGAACTAATCAGACTTTTTTAAGTGGATTCAAGCTTTCTGGAGAACTTCTGGCTAATCAATGAGAACTCCTTTAGAATTGTGAAGAACTCTTCTGAGGCACTAACAATCATTTCTTGCAGGTAAGAAAGTCCTTTTTTCTTTCAGAAGGTTCATCCATTCTAACCAAGAGCTCCAACCTGGTCAGGGTGTCAGTGGGTCTGGAGTTGATCCCGAGAATACTGAATGCGAGGTGGGAATACACCCTGGATGGAAAGAAGGGCACTGGATTCCTCATTTATCAACCCTGATGAAACACATGGATACATGTAAAATTCCAGACAGAGAAATCCTGAGTAAGCTTAGGATCAAACTGGGGAACCTGGAGCTGTGAGGTAGCAATGCTACCTGCTGGGTCACCATGATGCTTACCTACACAATGTGTACAAACAAAATCACTATTCAACATAGTGTTTATTTATTTACTTTTTTGTATCAGTCACATGACTAAGATCAATGGTTCATAATTTGCTATTTAAAATTAATAAATAATACACTTTAGACATGTTGAATGACATTTTAAACACTCTCATCTCACAAATGAGGTCATTAATATATTTGTAAAAAATAAACCTACATGATCGACACATTAAAAAATAAACTAACAAATCAATCTCAGATTTATTTGAACTCTAGAGCTTCCACTGACCAGGAGATGATGAGATGTGTGAGCTGTCCCTGGTCCTGAATACGTTTCTGAAGGAGATGATGAGATGTATGAGCTGTCCGTGGTCCTAAACATGCTTCTCAAGGAGATGATATGTGTGAGCTGTCTGTGGTCCTGAACATTCTTCTCAAGGAGATGATGAGATGTGTGAGCTGTCCCTGGTCCTGAACACACTTCTCAGGGAGATTAGCTATGTGAGCTGTCCCTGGTCCTGAACACGCTTCTCAAGGTGGTGATGATACGTGTGAGCTGTCCATGGCCCTAACCACGTTTCTCAAGTAGATGATGAGATGTGTGAGCTGTCCGTGGTCCTGAACATACTTCTCAAGCTTCTCATACTCTATGTTTAGACTGAACACATGAAATAATAGTTGTCCGTGGTCCTGAACATGTCTCTCAAGGAGATGATGAGATGTGTGAGCTGTCCGTGGTCCTGAACACGCTTCTCAAGGAGATGATGAGATGTGTGTGAGCTGTCCATGGTCCTGAACATGCTTCTCAAGCTTCTAATACTCTATGTTTAGACTGAACACATGAAATAATATTTTTATCAATCACCATTTGGCACATGGGTCATTTAAAGAAATCTGTATGTTTTAGACTCTTTATGGTTTAGATGACTCAGCAGTAACTTCCTTTTATAGGTCATGTATTGGCAATATTTTTTAATGTATGTGCTGATTTATTTGTCTATTTATTTGTTTTGCTTTCCTTGATGATTCACAAACCAAAGAGCATGATCTCTTAAAAAAAAGAACTAATATAATCTGAATTATTTCAAGCTCAATAGTTCATAAGGCGTTTACTGAGCAGTATCATGACTATTATTGCTTTTTCCCAGGATGCAAAGCAGCTTTATGATACAGCAGAACATCTGTGATCTACAAGATTGCAAGCACGATGACAATAATAGTCTAAAAGTTGAAGTCTTCAGCACCGAAAGCTGGACAGAAGGACTAAAGCCCTGTTTCATCTTTCTCTTTAGGTAATAAAATAAACAAAGGGCTAAATCCTACTTCACTTCTGTAAGCAGGCTGCTCCTGAGGCATTATGGGTAATTTAGAAAAGTGTAAATAAAATAAATTGGAAAATAAATATTTGAAGGTCAAATGTTGCAAGTCAATTATAAAGATTAATGTATAATCATTGGTTAAAGTGGAGTTTTCCTTGATGTATGCTATATTATAAGAAAATGCTTTTACACACACACAGACACACACACACACACACACACACACCTTCACACACACACACTATTTGGCCACTCGGTGTCTGTCCTCGAGAGCCATGTGTTATGAGGTCTTGCTCCAGACATACGAGGCCAACAAAACAGACTGTTCATTCTGAGTTCCTCACGTTTCCTGTCCTTTCCCGCCCACGCTATCCTACACCCGGGCCATGTGGTGTGGGTCATATCGGTCACGTCACAGCTGAACCAACATGCCAACTACTACAACAACAAACCTTCAAAAATGTAGCCCTTTTACACAGATCACCTCTCAGATTCAGAGTGCCTGCATTCCAGGATTTATTTACATGGAACTAAAAGTAATAGTTTTTTAACAATGAAATGATGAGAAGGAACTTTTGATACTTCGGACACATGTTAAAAAATGATAAGTCTTTCAAAGCAGCTATGCTATTTTGCCTGAAAACATCATTTAATCTGCAAATTAAATGCTAAGTGCAAAGTGCTCTTCTGCTCCATACATACATTTGTTAATGAATTAATCAGAAATAAAATATCCTGTAAATAAGCAATATTTATCATTGCTTGCATAAAAAGGTGACTTGCTGCCTAGCAATTTGTCAGAAACTAAAAAAATGGACACTATCCTAAACTGGCATTAGCAAAGAAATCATCTACCTTCAAAGAGTCACTTGAGTTAAAGGAGACAAGTCAGTAGCATGACTAGCTTGCAAAGGTCATAGGCACAATTTCTTGATGGTTTTTTCTATGCTGCTAAATTGAACCCATTTGATTGATGTATATAGCTTACAGACACTGACAGAGGACAGAAGAAGAGACCTTTGCTAATTTATCGTCAAAAAAAAATTGTTAAAAGTGCCGCAGATGAGCAGATCAATTAGGAAGACATGACAAGTTACCTGGCCAATTTGGCAAGCCTTTTTTCAGCAACACCAGTCTTATCTAACTATATTACTGAACTATATATATATATATATATGTATATATATATATATATATATATATATATATATATATATATATATATATATATATATATGTATATAAATATTGTGAGGTCAGGCACTGACAATGGATGACAACATCTGGCCCGCAGTCTCTGCTCTAATTCATCCCAAAGGTGTTCTATGGGGTTGAGGTCAGGACTCTGTACAGGCCAAGTTCCTCCACACCAAATTCACTCATCCATGTCTTTATGGACCTTACTTTGTGCAATGGTGTGCAGTTGTGTTGGAACAGGAAGGGGTCATCCCCAAACTGTTCCCACAAAGTTGAGAGCATGAAATTGTCCAAAATGTCTTGGTATGAAGCTGAAGCATTAAGAGTTCCTTTTACTGGAACTAAGGGTCTGAGCCCAACCCCTGAAAAACAACACCTGAATTCAAAGATTTGGAGGGGTGTCCCAAAACATTCGGCAATATAGTGTATTTATAAATACAGCAATCTTTTCTCTTCATGTTCATGTCCTTGCATCTAGCTCTTGCAGATTATACCATAATGAGGCAGGTAGAAGTGACAGAAGAGGAACGCTGGCCAAGATAAACACATGCTCTTAAAATATAGATCAAGTATCTAATTAAGTTCTAACGCAGCAGAGACATAAAGATGAAGTGATTCTGGGATCTGACCGCAGCTAGAGCAGGAGAACATTCTCTGTAATAAAGCAGTCCCTGTATTGACTATCGGCCGAGTCCAGAACCACTGGGTATTATTTAAAACCCCAACAAACCTTTTTATTTTTTTAAAAGTATATACAGAATAGTGGATAAAAACACACATAGACGACTGAATAAACGTTATAATCTTGTCACAGTAGCTATTTGATTTCATCACAAAGATAAACCTTGACTGTGGACTGACTTTCTAGACGTCTCTGAGCACAAATATGATGCCGATCTTGAGAAATTCACCTAGATTTGCAAATGTACTCCTCAATCACAGTGTCAGTTTGATGCTAATGCTTTCCAAGACTTAGGGAACAAAGCCGTCTCTCTTTGGGGTTTATTTTTCCCCAAATATTTGGATGTTTTAGCATCTTATACCTTATTCTGAATTGGCTCATGGGGGAAGGCATTCTGCAAATATTGATTTCCGCAGTTATTCGCAAAGGTCCTGGGTGGACTTTTTTTTTTCTTTTCAATTAAACCTGGAAGCCACCTGGGTCAAGTGGATCAATTTGCCGCCTGTGGCTACATGTTAAGCACAGATTTAGTCCGATTGACTAGAGTCAACATATTGACCAGGCCAGAGCCACCGTGTACGGAGCTTCCTCCATCACAAACAATGACACAGGCGACGGTGAGATACGGATTCACCGGGGGTTCTCCTATCTGATTGCTCAGAAGCTGCTGGATCATTTCTAGAACATTAAATGCAAATCACGGGCTTGTATGTATAGATTATTGTTTCTATACTAACCGCTCATCCACAGGTCTATAAGACCATATGGTGGAAGCTCCATATAAAGGGATTAATAACATGGTTGGTGATATGGCTACATTTTCTGTGAGTCTCCAGTTTCAGAGCTTTGTAACACACAGGTTTTCCGACATCTTAAAGACAGATGCTTGCAGCTGCTGTAGAGTAAGTGATACAAGAAGTAACTTGTTTCTTGGACCTTGGAGAACATTAAGATAAAAATTTAATCACTGGCAAATTATGTTGAAGAAGAATTCAGCAATTTAATGTGTGCTGATGTAGACAGTATTAAGCCTTTTTCTGACACAGAGTCTTTAAATTATTTCTTTAAACTTTTTATATTTATATTTATATAATTCTTTATATAATGAGTCTACTTAAAGATGCCTATGGATATCAGAGGACTATTGAGCTTTGAAAAAAAAAAAACAGTTCATCATCAAAATGAATTCAAGTGATACTCTATAAATCGATTCAGTGGTTTATTCACATTCAGGATGTAAACCTATAAGAGACAGAGCGAGTGGAAGTGAGTGAGAGATGTATAATATTAAGGACCCTAGTGCGAGCAAGTGCAGAGCTAGAAGACACAAAAAAACACTCGAGATGCAGAACAGCCCACATCCAGCTTCAGCTCACACTCTCACCAGGCTTTCTGACTCACTCTGCTCCTTTTTTAGCATAAATTTTCACCTACACACACTGCAATTTTAGACTGAACAGAAACACCAGATCTATAACAGTATTTCTCGTGCTGTCTTGCTACTTCCCCGAGCCATACGCACTCATGCCACGCTTCTAAACCCTTCTCGGATTCAGGTGAAAAACAGGGCGAAGGCACTCGTACTGCTCTCACTTGTGTTTATGTGAAAGCCTACTATTGAGTGCAGGAGCATCTTCAGCAATATGAGGACTTTTTCTGGACGCTGCTGACATCTAATCAAGTCTGCCCACATAAACACTACCACAGGTGAATATGTTTTTCTCCACCATCCACTCTTGATTTCCACATTGTAGTGTGTATAAGGGAAAGCATCGGATATGAAGATCCATGAGACGCCACAAGCATGCATATATCCAGACCCCGCCCCCATATTTTCAGATATCCACCCCCAGGATTTTTGGTTTGATGCAGTAAGGAGCCTAACCTCTGGACTTACGCTTAGACTCCTCTTAGGCAGAGGGTGGAATATGATGTCAGATTCCAGCCCCAGGACTTTTGTGCTGACTCCTCCCATTAAGGAGGAGCTAAATCTAGTCCCACTCCACCCCCTAGACTTCTGCCCAGGGAGGAGGAGCTGGATTAGTTCAGACTCCATCATCTGCACCTATGGTTTAACTCCTTCCAGGTAGGAGGAGCTAGATCATCTCCAACTACATTCTCTGGACTTATGGTGTAACTCCTCTTAGGTAGGAGCATCTAGCTCAGTCCCAACTCCACCCCCTGGATATAAGGCTTTAATCCTTCTAAGAGGAAGGAGGGGCTAGATCTGGTCCTACCACATCTATTAGACCCTCTGAACCTTTGGTTGATTCCACACAGGTAGCAGGAGCTGGACTAGTTCAATAGGATTATGATAAGGTCTGATTCCACCCCTGGACTTTGGGTTTCCCATGTAGGAGGAGCTGGATTGAGTCCCACTCCACCCTCTGGACTTCTGCTTCTGCTAGAGGGCACTGGATTAGTTCAGACTCCATCGCTTAAACATTAGGTAAATTTCACTCAGGTAGGAGGAGCTGGGTCAGGTCTGACTCCACCCTCTGGACTTTTGGTCAACTCCATCCAGGTAGCAGGAACTGGACTCCACCTCCTGGATATCACTCCTCCCAGATAGCACGAGGTGCATCATGTCAGACTCCACCCCCTGGACTCTTCCAATGTAAAAGGAGGTGGATTAGGTCAGACTCCACAACCAAGACTTTTGTTTTTTCTAATCTGCTTTTTGAAATCATTGCTGTACAACTTTGACGTTACAGTTCCATGCTTGACTGCTTTGTCAGTCCTTTGTACATACCTATAGGGTTGGTTTGTAGTGAACAAATATATGAGATGCATAAGCACAGAGTCACATTTCAGATGGCAAAATGGTGCCTTCATCTAGTAAAAACGTTGACAGTCTACCAAATTTGGACACTAACAGGTGATGCATTACACAGTAACAGGTGAGCTAGCAAGATAATTTCAAGCCCCGATCATTTCACTTCACAACACTACACAAACCTGGCACTTTTGCAGGAAATGGCAATAGTCTTCCTTTTCCATGGGTGTGAAGTCACACAGTGCACTAACCGAGATTTAGCACCGGGTTAGTGAGCGTGAGTAGACTCGGATACCACAGCGGGAGCGCGGCAGCAGTGTGCAATCACAGTTCATTTACATCTCAGTCCCGCGAGTGTCAGAAGCAGCAGTGGTGAATAAGTGCACATGAATGGAGGGAAAACATCAGATTTAACCACATTAAACAAACTCCTCTAGTTGTTCCACTCCAGTATAGAGGGATTTGGGAATTACAGCAACGATGCGCTCAGCTTTCTGTCATGACCAAAGTTGGGTTTGTCATTATGGCCTTCATTATCATGTTGAAACACAATTTGTTATTTTAGAAGCCATTTCCCAGCCATGGACTAAATTCCACAGAGACATGATGACTCACAATTGAACTTTTTCTTTTTAATTTAGTGTTTTTTTTTAACCTCTAGAGGATGAGAAACAGAAATTGTTGGAATTATTCCATCTTATTTACTACATTTTATCTCTCTCTGTACTCAAGCATAGAGAATATATGCTTTTTTGTGTGTGAAGGTTATAGATATAAAATAATATACATTGAATTTTTATCTATACATTCGCTTCTTATGAAAATTGCCAATTTAATGAAATAACCTACATCTAGCAAAAGACCATGCCTGAAGCTGAGGTTCTCATCACACACTTTTCCTTCAAGTGCTAAAATTTTGGCACCCACCACCTCACCCACCTCTTCTCCCTGTTCACAACTCCTACTTAAATCTATAATGGAGGACGTGGCTTCATAATGCGATGCAAAAACCCGCCCAGACCTCTAGCGCTCTTCCCATTTTACACTTTACGTCACAGTTTGCTGTTAAATTTAATTTTATTTTTAGTTAAATAAAATTATGTAAAATGTGCGGGTGTCATATGTGTGAATAATTATAGATAGAAAATATTTAATGTTGCTCATGACAGTACAAATATATACAAATAAATAAATAAATAAATAAATAAATAGAAAATAAAATAAAGATCTGACCATGGGCATCGCTAGGTCATTTTTAGGGGGGCTTTAGCCCCCCTAACATTTCTACTCAGCCCCCCTAAAAATTCTGCGATTATCCATAAACTGTACACAATTCATGATCGCCTCAGTCCCCTTTAAATTGCATGTGAAAACAAAAATCAAACAACTTTCAGCGCATTCTTCAATCCGCAAACCGCGGCGTCACAGAGTGAGGATCAGAGGACAAGTGTGTGTGTGTGTGTGTGTGAGAGAGATCAGGAGATCATTTGGCTTGTTCAATACTCAAATGTTATACACATCTGTGCAATACAGTGGAATGCTGCAATAAGTTTACCATCCTACCATGTTAGTCAAACATTTATTTATTTATTTATTTTTATTTTATTTATTATAAAAGGCCAAATATCATAATTTTGTTTTTTAAAGGTATGTAAGGTATGTATGGTAAGTATGATATGCAAATGATATGCAAATTTTATGTATTAGATCATTTCCATATTTAAATACATTTGTTTAAGTTTCATTCTGCTACCTGGCCTCAATTTCACACACCTTGATGACATGATGAAAAGTTTTTTCGAAAAGAAAATATCATAGTGTAAATTACCCCTCCATAATACCCCCCCCGCCCCCCAACCACACACAAACATATTCCTCTCATTCCTTCTATAAGCATGTGCTATGTGCTGTTCATGGGTTTTCTTAGAATAGGCGCATTATCAAAGCTTCATTTCCTTAATGTCTAAGTAGCTCATTACCTCCATGGTCACACTGTCATCACGAGTGCATTCCACTAGACATGTCTTTCCACCAGACTGCTCCATCTCCCATTAAATTTCCTCTAGCCATTCTGCTGAGATTATATCATTCCACATTTTTTTCCCCAGCTCTCAGGCACAATTCAGCTGCATGCAGCCAGAGAAAAGGACAGTGAGACTGCTAATGCTAGTACTCTTCTTTCTTTGCATCACGAATCCTTAAAAAAATGTCATGTCTGATCTGTTTCTTGACCGGATTTACACCTGATCAGATCACGTATCTTACATCCTGATAAAATTCTGGCCAAATACATTTACATCATCATGGGTGGTTTATTTTCAGTTTAAAAAAAGAAACATTGGTGCACCACAATTGTTACATGTAGACAAAGAAATTCTGTAACAGACAGATAAAATGATTCTCAGATTAAATATGCAGACTGAAATCAAAAAGCTGTCTAAAACAATACGTCACATAACATCATAGGCATATGAACTTACATGCATTTAACATATGCAATCATATGCAAATACATAGTGCCTCAAACCCCTCCCAAGATATTACATCATAACCCAAATCCCTCCTATCATGTTACATCATAACCCAAACCTCTCATTTTGTTACATCATAACCCAAATCCCACCTATTATGTTATATCATAACCCAAACTCCTCATATTTTGTTTTATCATAACCCAACCCCTCCTATTATGTTACATGATAACCCAAACCCCTCCTTTTAATTTACATCATAACCCAAATCCCTCCTATTATGTTACATCATAATCAACCACCCCCCATGATGTTGCATCATAACCAAAACCCTCCTATTATGTTACATCATAACCCAAACCCTTCCTTTTATGATACATCATAACCCAAACCCCTCCCATTATGATACATCATAAACCCAAACCCCTCCTATCACATTACATCATATACCAAACCCCTCCTTTAATGTTACATCATAACCCAAACCCCTCCTATTATGTTAAATCATAACCTAAATCCCTCCTATTAATTTACATCATAACCCAAACCCCTCCTACTATGTTATATCATAACCCAAACCCCTCCCATTATGTGACATCATAAACCCAAACCCCATCTATTATGTTACATCATAATCCAAACCCCTCCTATTATGTTACATCATAACCCAACCCCTCCTATTATGTTACATCATAATCAACCACCCCCCCATGATGTTACATCATAACCAAACCCCTCCTATTATGTTACATCATAACCCAACCCCTCCTATTATGTTACATCATAACCCAACCCCTCCTATTATGTTACATCATAACCCATCCCCTCCTATTATGTTACATCATAATCAACCACCCCCCCATGATGTTACATCATAACCAAACCCCTCCTATTGTTACATCATAACCCAACCCCTCCTATTATGTTACATCATAATCAACCACCCCCCCATGATGTTACATCATAACCAAACCCCTCCTATTATGTTACATCATAACCCAAACTCCTCCTATTATGTTAAATCATAACCTTAATCCCTCCTATTAATTTACATCATAACCCAAACCCCTCCTACTGTTACATCATAACCCAAACCCCTCCTACTGTTACATCATAACAAAATGTAGTAGCTCAGTGGTTAAGGTGTTGGAGTACTGATTGGAAGGTTGTGAGTTTGAATTCCAGGTCTACCAAGCTGCCACTGTTGGGCCCCTGAGCAAGGCCCTTAATCCTCAGTTGCTTAAAATGAGATAAAAATATAAGTCACTCTGGATAAGGACACCTGCCAAATGCCATAAATGTAAATAACAACTCCTATGATGTTACATTATAATCAAACCCCTCCTTATAACCCAATCTTCTCCTATTTATGTTACATCATAACCCAATCTTTACAGACACTAAAACCCACTGTTAAATATATGTTGTTGATGTAGCAACCATGTTTTGCTAAAACACCTCATAATGAGAAGCACAAAGTTGTTGGTTGATTATAATAAGATGATTTGCCCATCAACAGTCACACAATTTCAATTTCTAAATGTAAACAAAGATTGTTCTAAATATAAGACTTATATAAGACTCCAAGAGACTGAATTGGATTTAAATGCTTTAATTGGACGCATTTCCACCTGCACCTTTATATGACTCCTCTCTATATAATCCTGATCCTCTAAACATATATAATGACCAAGAACAAACAGAGTCCTAGAGACATGGCAGAAATGAAAGGGTGGAGTATGAACAGTGTGTGTGTGTGTGTGTGTGTGTGTGTTCCACAGCTGCTGGGCTTCTCTGGTTTCTCTTTCCTGTTCTGTCTGTCCTCCTACCTTCATGTTAATTGCAGTAATTACAATGCCATCTTCTAGAACCTTCATTGGCTCAGTCTTGTACATGGCTATTAATTTTCAAGCTGAAAAGAACTTATACATGCAGTTCTCATGCAACCCACTAAAAAAAAAAAATTATAATAATAACAACAACAACAATGTAGGCAGCATGACTCGTGTTAGACTTTGCATACCTAAAAACACACTGAATACTGTGAGAGGAGTAAAGGTTATAACACACTCATCCAGCCATGTTGTTTAATCATTAATGAAAAAGCAAATGTTGCTGCAATGCCCTGGTGTGATGTACAGTAATTAAATATCTGTGGGCAGTAACAGGAGTTGTGCCATGTACCATATGCCACATACACAGGGTTCAATTTGAGAAGGGAGGAAAGGGGATGCCAGATAGGCTGGGTTAAAAAAGAAAGAAAGAAAGAAAGAAAGAAAGAAAGAAAGAAAGAAAGAAAGAAAGAAAGAAAGAAAGATAAATGGAGAAAACTTTCAGCTTATAAAGCCACCATGTTGGATTTCTCTTTGCTTTGGATTGATTTTAATTATGATTTAAGTCTTCAATAACCTCTATAAATGGCAAAGAGAAAAATAAATAAATAAATAAATAAATAAAACCTTGTTATAAATCTTAAAATTGTTACCTAAATTGTATGAATTATTACAGCATTTACTCGTAAACATAAAACACAAAAAATATGATGTGTGGTTCATTAATAATAATAATAATAATAATAATAATAATAATAATAACAATAATAATAATAATAATAATAATAATAATAATAATAATAATAATAATAAAGATAAGTGGTATACAATTTGTCGTAGAATAAACATGAACTCCAGAATAACTACTGCTTCATCTCTCGCTGTATATCTTTCTATAACAGCATGATGGTGAGTGATTTATTTAGTACATGTACCACAGCCATCTGATTGGTTACAAAGATGCATATAAATATATATATTTTTAATTCAGTAGTTCTAGGGATTCATAGGAATTAATTGAAATATAAGTTGAATATTAATTTTGAATTGTACAGTTTCTTATGTTCTGTAAAGCTGCTTTGAGACATCCATCCATCCATTTTCTACACCTGCTTTAAATATAATTAGGGTCATTGGGATCTGCTGGAGCCTATCCCAGCACACATTGGGTGAAAGGCAGGGGTACACCCTGGACAGGTCACCAGTCCATCACAGGGCCACACATATAGACAGAAAACCATACTCACTCCTATGGGCAATTTAGAATTACCAATCAACTTAATGTACATGTTTTCGGATAGTGGGAGGAAACCGGAGTACCTGGAGTAAACCCATGCAGGCACGGGGAGAACATGCAAACTCCACACAGAAAGGGATTCAAACCCAGGATCTTCTTGCTGTGAGGCAACAGTACTAACCACTAAGCCACTGTGCTGCCCTGCTTTGAGACAAAGTCTATTATTAAAAGCTCTGTACAAATAAAATTGAATTAAAAATAGCTGTAAAGTAGATGAGAGGTTCGAATTAACGCATTTGTTTTAATATTTTGTTGTCTATATAAATAGCTCATTTATTAACTATTACAGTATGACATCAAATTAATCACTGTAACCTTTGCCAAATTTCTGTGGGATAAGCGAAATAATGTACTTGTGTAAAATAAAATAAAGCACTTTATTGGACGGTAACGGCACTCCGCTTCACATTGCACTGTGTCACACCACCCATGCGTGTACACTGATCAGGTATAACACTGTGAGCAGTGAGAGGTGAAGTGAAAAAGACTGATGATCTCCTCATCATGGCACCTGTTAGTGGGTGGGATATATCAGGCAGCAAGTCAACATTTTGTCCTCAAAGTTGATGTTAGAAGCAGGAAAAATGGACAAGCGTAAGGATTTGAACGAGTTTGATGAAGGGCCAAATTGTGATGGCTAGACCACTGGATCAGAGCATCTCCAAAACTGCAGCTTTTGTGGGGTGTTCCCGGTCTGCAGTGGTCAGGATCTATCAAAAGTGGTCCAAGAAAGGAACAGTGGTGAACCGGAGACAGGGTCATGGGTGGTCAAGGCTTACTGAAGCACGTGGGGAGCAATTAGAAGGCCGGTCCATGTGATCTGATCCAACAGACGAGCTACCGTTGCTCAAATTGCTGAAGAAGTTAATGCTGGTTCTGATAGAAACGTGTCAGAATACACAGTGCAGGACAGGTCAGCAAAATGGGGACCAACACAATATTAGGCAGGTGGTCATAATGTTATGCCTTGTCAGTATATATATAAATTCATCACAGAGAAGCCCTGACAGCTATTAAAGCCTTAATGTTTCAGGAACACACACAATTCATTGATGTCGAGGGCTATTTCAGTGTATCGTATGACCTTTAATGATTGACTATCGCCTCCTCGTCTATACAACACACCACACTTCTAGCTGTCTGGCTTCAGCCCAGAGATCCACCTTTTGACCCGGGAATACGGTCTGGACTTGGAACGAAATGTCACGCCGACATGTAGCTTCAGGAAATGAATCTCTAATTAAACGTCCTTACAGGAACTCCACACACACACACACACACACACACACACACACACACATGAGACACAATGATTGATGCTTCATGTTTCATGTGAAAGAGCCGCCCACACCAGTAAAAAAGCAGATTGTTTTTCATCTCTCTTCCGTCACGATGCTGTCTTTAGAGCTCTGGCGACACACTGCACTCCTGCCTCGTTCATGCAGGAGCTCAACTTGACAACACACCATCCCACAGACGAGCATCACATCTGCACTAATGTACAGTATTCACAGCTTCTGGAGTCGAAGACCTTCTTGGGCTGGGAATAAAAAAATTGTGCCAGGAATTCTGGATTCTGATTGGTCAGAAATGCTCTGTCTATAGTGACTACTTATTTATTTGCTTTTTTTACTCCTTAGAATTGGTATAGCTTCATTCATTCATTCATTCATTCATTGTCTATACCCGCTTATTCCTAGGACTCCTAGGGTCACGGGGGTAGGGGTACACCCTGGACAGGTCGCCAGTCCATTGCAGAGCTTAATTAAGAAACAATTAAAAACAAAAACAATATTTTTTTTAACTAAAAACAATAAAGACAACAAGGGTTTCATCCTGAATTGTTGCTGGGAATTGTTCATTATTTATTCTTTTTCCTATTATAGTGAAACATAGGAGTCAGGTATCACTAATTTTTAGCTTTATTAAAAGGAGGAAATATTCCCAGAGGAAATGACGCAGGGTAGATAATGTGGTCCGGCTGTTTACACACAGCGGCCGCTCGGCTCGTTTGACCGGTTGTTAAGTCCGAGTGTTTAATGCACGTTGTTTGCTCAGGATTTACTGCTCCCACAGGAGTCAATGGCTCAGTGTGTGTGTGTGTGTGTGTGTGTGTGTGAGAGAGAAAGAGAGAGGGAGAGAGAGAGAGAGAGAGAGTGAGAGAGAGAGAGAGAATACAACTTTTGTGGTCATGACTACAGGCGACTCGACCCTTTTATCACTCAGCTGTAGGCTTCAAAGCCACACCCACATTTGTGTTTTACTATCATTGTGGGAACATTTCACTGATATTCTCATTACTGCTCCTAAAAAATGTCAAATCCCAACCTTAACCTCAGTAACATAAATAAAACAATTTGAAAAAATATTTTCAACAAAATCTGCTGTTAAATAAATAAATAAATAAATAAATAAATAAATAAATAAATAAATAAATAAATAAATTTAAAAAGTGGTTTCCTTTATGGTTTTGGACCTCTTTTGTCTTTAGAAGGTTCAAATTGTCAAATATTTCTATCTTTCTGGGAACAATATGGGACTAAAACACACACACACATACACACACACACACACACACACACACAACAAACCTTACACTCTTCATATTAAAGATTATCTTGCTTAGATTTCACATTTTTTTCACATACATAAAAGCAACTTTTATTACTCATTTTTCCTCCCTTCATAAACAGGGACTAATCCTGTGTTTTCTGATGAGCACACACACATACACACACAGACACACACACACATACACACACACACACACATTTCTCTGCACATTAAACACAACATCAGACTGTTGTTTACTGCAAAATCTCTTCTAATTGACGTCTAAGGGCGCTTCTCAAAATCTCTGGATAACGGCTAATGTAAAACATGCATTTCTTTTAGTAAAATGTCTCCATGAATTATTCAGCCAGAGTGTTTGTAAATGAAGTTCTAAATCCATTCCTGTATAATCGCTTCATTCAGAGAGATGGGCTTGGGACGCAAACAGAGATTTCTACCAATCATTTTCACAAAACGTCCAAATAAAATGACTAAAAGATGAAAGACTTTTAAGCTTTTATGCTAAGAAACAAATTTAAAAACGTGACCTTTGTGAACAACCGTCATTTATTTGTTACTATATTACTTCATTGTTCAAAACTTTATGCAAATGAGATCATTAACGATCGTTTAAATCGAGGTTGTTCATCTATATAACTGTCAAACATGCTATAAATCAATACGGTGGATTTAAAAATGGACATCTCACACAGATATCTGGATTCTGATTGGTCAGAAAGTGTCACATCGTTACAGCTTCATCAAACAACCTCCCTCATGGCCAGAGCTCCCCTGATCATCATCTCCATCTGCTTTAGTGCTCATAATAAAGTGAATCGATGCTAGCTGATTAGCCGACACTAGTGAGGACAGTAAGAGTGGAGAGTTGTTGTGAACTTGTTGTAAGCATGTATCAGCTGAGATAAACAAGCCTTGCTGAGCTGCCATGCCCTGAGAATAGTGTGTCCTGACATCCAGGAGGAAGATCCGCATCAATAATGCATGACAACAGTGTGCAGGAGAAAGACCTGATGGAAATACGTCTGAGCGCCGAGACGAGGAAAGAGAAACACGAGAGCTGGAGACACCGCAGGGTTTTCCATAAGACGTATGAACCACTTTTCCTTTATTTACTTCTTTTAATTAATAAAGGGATTTCCTCTGCTTTGGTATCTACAGTCAGTTATTTCAACTGAATTAACAACAATAATCAGAATTAATATAATAAAATATTTTTATGAAATTATTTTATTATTATTATTATTATTATTATTATTATTATTATTATTATTATTATTTATTTGTTTTTTAATCTCCGTCTGTGTATTTTCACTTAAATATATTGTACCAATTATTTTAAAACATATATTTTTAATTTGCCATTTAATTTAAAGCAAGTAACAGATTTTGGTATTATTATTAGCAGTATTAGCATTATCACTGCTATTAGTATTAACAGCAGCAGCAACAGTAATAGGTGAAGCAGTTGTAGGAGGAGGAGTAGGAGGAGGAGGAGGGGCAGTAACAGGGGTAGTAGTAGCAATAGCTGCAGTAGGAGTTGGGGTAATAGTAGTTGGAGGAGTAGCAGCAGTGCAGGTAGCAGTAAGTAGATGGAGGTGTAGCAGTGGGGCAGTAGTTGGAGTAGCAATACGAGTAATAATAACAGTAGGAATAACAGGAGGGGAAATAGTAGGAGAAGCAGTAAGGGTAAGAACAAAAGTAAGAGTAGCGGTAGAGGCAGTAGTAGAATTGGTAATAGCACTAGTAAGAGCAGCAGTAGGAGTAATAGTAGGAGTAGCAGGGGGGCAGTAGGAGCAACAATACTAGGAGTAACAGTTGGACTAACAGAAGGGGCAGTAGTAGGAGTAGCAATCAGAGTAATAGTAGGAGTAGCAGGAGGGGCAGTAGTAGCAGTAGGAGTAGCAGAAGGGGCAGTAGTAGCAGTAGGAGTAGCAGGAGGGGCAGTAATAGCAGTAGGAATAGCAGAAGGGGCAGTAGTAGCAGTAGAAGTAGCAGTAGTAGGATCAGTAGAGGCACGTTAAAAGTAGCAGTAGAGGCAGTAGTAGTAGGAGTAGCAGGAGGGGCAGTAGTAGCAGTAGTAGTAGTAGGAGTAGCAGGAGGGGCAGTAGTAGCAGTAGGAGTAGCAGGAGGGGCAGTAGTAGCAGTAGGAGTAGCAGGAGGGGCAGTAGTAGCAGTAACGGCAGTAGGGGCTCCAAGAGGTAATCTGAGCAACATACATGAACAGAGCTTTATAAATTAAGCTCATCATCATTATTACTACTACTACTGCTTTCATGATTTTATTTGATACTTATATGGCTTCAGCTCTTAAAAGGCCCGAGAGAGACGTAAAGCATTTACTTTAAATCAATATGAAAATGAAACTGTCAACACTGGGCACAGAAAGTGGCATCAAAGTTGCATTCAGTGATATTTTTCTCTGTAAAACTCAGACAGCTCCATTACGCCAGTAATAATGGGCCATAATTACGATATCTGATGCGCTGTGAGACTTAATGAAAATGAACGCTTGGATGGATTTAGTCCATCGAACAGCATGAGGGCCTGTAACTTTTCCTTTCAAATAATCTCACTGTAAAATATTACAGCTGAGGGTTTGGTGGAAACGGGGCAGGCGGGTTACGCATGGTGAAAAATGGCTGAATTCTCAATTCTGTAACATGAATGACGTGCTTGTCAATACGTTATTGTTGCTATAGCAACAGCTCATACACAGGGACTTCACATTCACACATACTAACTATAAAAATAAACAGATTTGAAATACATATTCATGTTTAACTAAGAAATATGTCTAACCTTTGATGTGCGATTTTTTTTAGGAGCCATTTACTTAATGATTAAGAAAGTCTCAGGAGAGAGAGAGAGAGAGAGAGAGAGAGAGAGAGAGAGAGAGAGAGAGAAAGAGAAAAAGAGGCATTGTGGATGAGAGAGAAAGAGAGAGAGGCATTGGGCTGAGAGAAAGAAAGAGAGGGAGACACAGAGAGAGAGTCACAAAGTTAAGAGAAAGACTGTGAGAGAGAAAGAGAAAGAGAGGGAGAGTCACTGGGCTGAGAGAAGGAGAGAGAGAGAGAGAGAGAGAGAGAGAAAGAGGATGTAACTCTTCACTCTTCCACTATATTAAATCTAACTAAACTGTTAAAATCAGTGATGTCTTGTTATAATTGGAACTTGATCATTGTTGGCAAATCTCTGTGTTATAAGTATAATAACACCCAGAACTCCAGACTGTTTAATATCTCTCCGCTTCACATCACGCCATCTTTCTGTGAATTACTTTCATCTAACCGTTCCTTCTGTCCTGTGTTACTCCAAACATCCACACACATCATTGAGGACCGGTGATGCTGGAGACATACCTTAGAAAACAATGATGGTCATGATGTTCAGCAAACAAACTGCAGGAGAAAAGTGTAGCATTATTATTATTATTATTATTATTATTATTATTATTATTATTATTATTATTATTATTATTATTATTATTATGCAGACTTGAGAATCTACACTGTTTAAAGTAATGCTACAACGCTAACTCACTTGAGCAGCCTGTGGGGTGCCAAAACTTTTAGTAATGAGTTGAAAAACACAGAAAACTATCACATTTATACTCACTTCCTGTTTATGGTTCTTTACAATCATTAGCAAAGCCAGAGTTAAAATTTGCTAGCTAAGATAGCAAGACGTTACAGATTAGCTAGCTTGCTTAAGCAGTGTACTCGCTAGATAGCTAGAGTTAGCTAGCTGTTTCGGGCTCTTACATAAGGAACAGCATAGAATTAACAAAAATACACAGAATCTGGCTAACTAGCATCCCTGCTAATGGGCTCAGGACAATTCTAATGGTTTACTCTCTTTTTTTTTTCTTTCAAATAAACGGACTTTCAAACATTTCAGATATTAATGCAGAAAAATGATAATTAATTAATCTAGAAAAAAACTGAAGTTAAAGTTTGAAGTGTTTTAATGGTTAGATTTGATGCTATTATTTTTTAAATTAAGGTTTTATTAAGGTTATTAAGTTTTTTTAAATTGTTATTGTTCTTATTAGTTATTTATTTATTTATTTATTTATTTATTTATTTAAATTCAATTTCTTGGATGTTTTTGGGTTTTGGTTTTTGTTTTTTTTGTTTTTTATTATGATTTATTTATCATTACCTGTTAGGTATGAAGCTTAGAGCTGGAGCACAATGTACAAATCATAATGTAGTTAAGCAGAAAAATCCAAAATGGTTGTTAAAACCAAGCCAAGAGATCAACAAGACTACATTCTAGTCTAGACCCAAAAAAGGAATGCTCAAAAAATAAAAACTTTAACAGTACGAGAGAAGAAAAGTGCTTGAGAGAGATCTTCTGAAGTTTGTGTGTGTGTGTGAAAGTGTGTGAAAGTGTGTGAAAGTGTGAGTTATTTCAGGGAGACAGGTGTGTGTGAGGACACTGAGTACAAATCATGTGACTTGGACAGGTGATGAAAGTGACGGATTCCTAAAACTCAGGGTGCGTCTCAATCCCTGGCTCTCTAGCTCCCCCGGTGGTGAATCAGTGTATTGTGTACAGGAGGTAGTTAGTTAGTGTTAGCTTGCTACACACTGGGACACGGATGACACAAATTTCCTCATCATTCACCCCAAATATATATTTTTTTGTCATCTAAACGCGTTAGCTTTTAATCACACACGCGTAGCTAGTGAACTTTTTAAAAGTCGCTAATCATCTGAGAGCGAAAACAAGAACAAGCTACTTGTTTGTAGTTTACTTCAAATTCTTCAGAAAATATGCCATCATTTCCAGTAAGGAGACATAGTGAGCGCTGACGCTCCCTAGTTTTAGAGAGAAAGTCATTGGGATTTGAGAGAGAGAGAGAGAGAGAGAGTTACTGGGGTTTGAGAGAAAGAGACAGAGAGAGAGTGAGAGAGAGAGAGAGAGAGAGAGAGAGAGAGAGAGGAGTGAAGTACATTAATGTAAATGCAAATCTCTTGTACAGTTAATACACACAGCATCTGAGTCAGCATCTGAGTCATGGGAAAACAATGAAGAAACAGCAACATAAAAACTCAGCTCTCTTCTTACTGTTGAAGAGAATTAGTTCTTTTCTGTGTGCTGAGGATTCTGGGAGTTGAAGTGACATTACCGTGTTATCGTGTCCCCTCAGGATCGCTACTCACCCTCCATCCCTCGGCACAAACACACACATTACACACCGCTTGTGTAGCAACATGAGAGCTAATGGCCGTGTCTCTGAGTGGAGATCACACTCAGGAGACTAACTTGTGAACATAAAGAGCAACAGGGCCACAGCATTTACATTAACTGAGCATTTTTCTGAAGGGTGTGAAGCTCTGGAAGATTTCTCGCTAACGAGGAGCTCTTTTTCTGGCATTTCCCCAGTGAACTACAGAAATGGCTGTGAGCCTGATGTGTGGATCTTTAAAAAAAAAAAACCTATTTCAGACATTACCCACAATGCCATTTGGTTGCAAGGGATGCAATAGGATTTAACTCTCACTTTATCTCAGGCTAAAGAGAGCAATGCGGCAGAGCTTTAGTCATTTTCCCTGTCCAGTTTTGTCTAGAGTTTCACCATGTTCCTCCTTGGGTTTCATCCAGGTTCTCCAGGTTCCTCTAACCTCCTGATAATACATGACCGGACATCTGGCTTCCTATCCAGGAAAATCTGAGATCATCCATAAATCTGGCATCCCATCTGGGCTGCGTTCCCAACTCACACCAAGTGACGGGATAGACTCAGGATCCTACTTGATATCTTTATTAAGCTCTTTTAGAGGAACCTTTAAAGGTTCTAAGTAGAACTGTGTGTTTTAGAAAGTGGGACCATTTTAAAATGCTAAGACTTTTTTCTAGTTAGCTGAAAACCAATTAATGCTGAGCATAAATCTGTTTGTTTGCTTGTGCATAACATGTTAGGGCTAGGGGTTAGGGACTAGGGACTAGGGGCTAGGGTTTGGGTTAGGGGTTAGAGTTAGGGTTGAGGGTTAGGGTTAGTGTTAGGGTTTAGGTGTAAGGACTTGGATTAGGGCATGGGTTATGGATTAGGGGTTTAGGGTTAGGATTAGCGTTTAAAGTTACAGGTTAGGGTATGGTTCAGGTTTAGGATTCAGGTTTAGGATTTGGGTAAAGGGTTAGGGGTTTAGGGTTAAGGATTGGGGTTAGGGGTTAAGGGTTAAGGTTTAGGGTTATAGGTTAGGGCATGGGTTAGGGTTATATGTTAGGCTAAGGTTTAGGGTTTGGATTAAAGGTGATGTTTGGGGATTAGGATTTGGGTTAGGGTTTAGACTCTGTACCTCTGACTTTTATTTCATTTATTCCTGAAAGCAGGAATAAATGAAGGAAAGAATGAATCAATGAATCAATCAATAAATGAATCAGTGAATCAGTGAATCTCTTTAGTTAATAGTGTAAAAGTTCATGTCAATAATAATAAACATCCAACTCTGGTGCCTTGTTGTGGAAGTCTGTAGTAGTCATTGTCCACATACACACACAAACACACACACACACACACACAAACACACACACACACAAACACACAGCAAACATGGAAAAGAAGGGAGGGGGGGAGGTCAAGAAACAGAGCATTGAAAGAAAAAAACTGTGAGAACCCAAAAATAATCAAAGATCAGTAAATTCAGTGTGTGTGTGTGTGTGTGTGTGAGAGAGAGAGAGAGAGAGAGAGGGAGAGAGAGAGAGAGAGAGAGAGAGAGAGAGAGAGAGAGAGGTGTTCCCATGTCTATTCTGGTTGCAGTGGGAAGTTAATTTATTTAAAAGTGTGAAATTCAATTATAGGAGGATATGATGATTCCCAGTAGCGAGGATAAAACATGCAGCTCTTTCCAAAAAAAGGGGAAAAAAAGAGAGAATAAATGCAGATGAACTATGTGAGGAGGAATACATTACGGGACGTGCCGTTATGGGGAAATAATCAACAGCAGGGTGGTGTGATGATTGCACAAATGTATTTATTTATTTATTTATTTATTTATTTATTTATTTATTTATTTATTTATTTATTAATTATAGACTCATACAGTATATTTTTTATCCATTTATAGTTACATGTCATGTTGTGGAACATCCATTTAAACAGAAAATTATATACCACCAATCAGAATCGAGAATATGACCGAAGAAGCGGGATTCATTTTGCACTCAGACGTGCGTTATTTCATTTCCGTTTTTTTCTGCATCACTACAGCTAGTTCTTGCGAAATAACCCGAAGAATCGTTGGAACATCTGTTGGATCTCCGTTGAATGAACCGTCAGGATGCTTACATCTCACAGATGTTGTTTTAAACACCACACACCAGCACTAATGACGCCATTTACAAAGCCTGCCTTTCTCTCCTCACGCTGGAGCATCTGCACCATTTCCTTTTTCCTACACAGCGTTATCAGGAGAGACAGAACACCACGCGGTATCTGTCCGCCCGATCTCAGGACCGGCTCAGCGCCACGCCATCGATCGCTCCTGAGTGCGCTAATTAAAGAAGAGCTTACTTATGCAAAGCCGAGTAAAATAAACGTACCAGCATTAATTACAGTCAAATGAAATACATTGTCTCTGAGATCCTCGGGAGATTTCTCCTATCGATAGCGAGAGAGCTGCGAGACGGCGTCCTGATGGAGGAGTGAGTCCGAGGGTGATTAGTTAACCGCCACTATGGCTTGCAACGATCGATAACGATCTCGCTTTCCAGATCATTATAAACACGTAAACAGAGCTTTTTGTTTCAAATGTAGTTTTAAAACTCTGGAAAAATGTCGATTTTCTCTAACAGTAGATGATGTTAATGTTAAGGCTCTGGTTCAGAATCGTTATCGTTTCTATAGCAACAGCTCATCCAGAGAGATTTGTAGCTTGATAATATATTGCTTCGTTATCTAATAAAGAAAACGTATAATTCCTGCCCTAAGATTGATGGAAGGAGCCTCCAGTGTCAGAGCTTTGCGTTATGAGAGTTTACACGTCTCTGTTCAACGTGACAAGCTGCGTTTATTTTTTTGTCTTCTAGAGATTATCTTCAAGAGAGAAAAGAGTTAGAGATGGATGGAAGGATGATTGTTTATAGCTGCAAGCAAATAGCAGGTTTCATGGATGTTCTACGTCATTAAAGGTAAAAATAAACTGATAAAACGTACCTTGTATTGTTTGTTAATAAATAATATGCAAATTGCATGATGTCATTAATTACTTAATTCACGCCTTCTGACCATCCAAGGAAGAAGGACAGCATGTTCTTTCTCTCTCTTTCTCCAAGGAAGAAGGACAGCATGTTCGTTCTCTCTCTCTCTCTCTCTCTCCAAGGAAGAAGGACAGCATGTTCTCTCTCTCTTTCTCTCTCTCTTTCTCTCTCTCTCCAAGGAAGAAGTACAGCATGTTCTCTCTCTTTCTCTCTCACCAAGTCTCTCTCTCTTGCTCTCTCTCACCAAGTCTCTCTATCTGTCCATCTATCTCTCTCTCTCTCTCTCTCTCTCTCTCTCTCTCTCTCTCCATCTCTCTCTAACCAAGCCCATCTTCTCTCTCTCTCTCTCTCTCTCTCTCTCTCTCTCTCTCTCTCTCTCTTATTCTTCTTTCTTCATCTCCAATTATACAGAAGGACAAGATCACTTCAGGAATCCTGATTCGCAAATGATAGATTGAAAGTAAATTATAAATCATTATCGTTAATTCTAGTCAAAAACCTTTTGCTGTTTAAACGCTAAAAAGCTCTACCCTGTTCCTCACGTACGAGTGAAATGCGGGCGCAATTTAACAGAGGAATATGTTAACCTTAAGCCTGTTAATGTCAGGTTTTAATGTTTAAATGTATGGAATAGAAAATAACTCTAGGCCTAAACGACTCTGCAATCACGCAATCACTCGAGCGGGAGCATAAAGTGGCTTTCATCTGCGCAGAATAAAACATCTGACATGTTCTGGCTGAAACACCTTACAGAAGCGGTCGGTCTGGAGCGAGCTCGGCTAATACACATTAACCTCGTCAGCGGGGAATAATGGCGAATAAGGGATGATGAAGATGGTCGTAGAGGCTACGTAAGGACAAACGGACATAATCCTATGGAAGACTTAGTCACTGGGAGAAAACTAATCTCCCTCTCCAATGCCGGGCTTAAACATTCTAACATATGGACAGCGAGGGAAAAAAATAAGGGAAAAATAAATAAAAAACGCTCCTCGGTTCGAGCCCGGAGTCTATAATATTACTTCACAGAAGAGCAAAATTGAAGAGGAAAAATGTAATATGATTTTCCATTAGCAGATTAAAAATGTCTTTCATGGCTGCTTTTCCACTTAAACCCCGAGCTGTGCTCAGTAAACCCGCGGTTCCTGCTTTCTAACCTCAAAATGTCAGAGAGCAGTGAGCGTTCCTCTGCAGTCTGCACACTGCACGCCTCAATGAGAGCTACGCTGTGCTGGACTGCTATACCACAGGAATGGGACAGATCTCAGGCTGGAAACATCGTTACTAGTATTCATTATGCTACATTTAAACGTTTACATCATGAACGTCCTTGTTGTACATTGTTGTACACTGTGGTGGTAGAGTCTATATTTTGAAGTGTGCTGGTGGTAGACTCTATATTTTGAAGTGTGGTGGTGTTAGTCTATATTATGAAGCATGGTGGTGATAGAGTCTATATTTTGAAGCATGGTGGTGATAGAGTCTATATTTTGAAGCATGGTGGTGGTAGAGTCTATATTTTGAAGCATGGTGGTGATAGAGTCTATATTTTGAAGCATGGTGGTGGTAGAGTCTATATTTTGAAGCATGGTGGTGATAGAGTCTATATTTTGAAGCATGGTGGTGATAGAGTCTATATTTTGAAGCATGGTGGTGATAGAGTCTATATTTTGAAGCATGGTGGTGATAGAGTCTATATTTTGAAGCATGGTGGTGATAGAGTCAATATTTTGAAGTGTGGTGGTGATAGAGTCTATATTTTGAAGCATGGTGGTGGTAGAGTCAATATTTTGAAGTGTGCTGGTGGTAGAGTCTATATTTTGAAGTGTGCTGGTGGTAGACTCTATATTTTGAAGTGTGGTGGTGGTAGAGTCTATATTTTGAAGCATGGTGGTGATAGAGTCTATATTTTGAAGTGTGCTGGTGGTAGAGTCTATATTTTGAAGCATGGTGGTGGTAGAGTCTATATTTTGAAGCATGGTGGTGGTAGAGTCTATATTTTGAAGCATGGTGGTGATAGAGTCTATATTTTGAAGCATGGTGGTGGTAGAGTCTATATTCTTTAGCGTGGTGGTGGTAGAGTCTATATTTTGAAGTGTGCTGGTGGTAGACTCTATATTTTGAAGTGTGGTGGTGGTAGAGTCTATATTTTGAAGCATGGTGGTGATAGAGTCTATATTTTGAAGTGTGCTGGTGGTAGAGTCTATATTTTGAAGCATGGTGGTGGTAGAGTCTATATTTTGAAGCATGGTGGTGGTAGAGTCTATATTTTGAAGCATGGTGGTGATAGAGTCTATATTTTGAAGCATGGTGGTGATAGAGTCTATATTTTGAAGTGTGCTGGTGGTAGAGTCTATATTGTGAAGCATGGTGGTGGTAGAGTCTATATTTTGAAGCATGGTGGTGATAGAGTCTATATTTTGAAGCATGGTGGTGGTAGAGTCTATATTCTTTAGCGTGGTGGTGGTAGAGTCTATATTTTGAAGTGTGGTGGTGGTAGAGTCTATATTTTGAAGCATGGTGGTGATAGAGTCAATATTTTGAAGTGTGGTGGTGGTAGACTCTATATTTTGAAGTGTGGTGGTGGTAGACTCTATATTTTGAAGTGTGGTGGTGGTAGAATCTATATTTTGAAGTGTGGTGGTGGTAGACTCTATATTTTGAAGTGTGGTGGTGGTAGACTCTATATTTTGAAGTGTGGTGGTGGTAGACTCTATATTTTGAAGTGTGGTGGTGATAGAGTCTATATTTTGAAGTGTGCTGGTGGTAGAGTCTATATTTTGAAGCATGGTGGTGGTAGAGTCTATATTTTGAAGCATGGTGGTGGTAGAGTCTATATTTTGAAGCATGGTGGTGATAGAGTCAATATTTTGAAGTGTGGTGGTGGTAGAGTCTATATTTTGAAGCGTGGTGGTGATAGAGTCTATATTTTGAAGCATGGTGGTGGTAGAGTCTATATTTTGAAGCATGGTGGTGGTAGAGTCTATATTTTGAAGCGTGGTGGTGGTAGAGTCTATATTTTGAAGCATGGTGGTGATAGAGTCTATATTTTGAAGTGTGCTGGTGGTAGAGTCTATATTTTGAAGCATGGTGGTGATAGAGTCAATATTTTGAAGTGTGGTGGTGGTAGACTCTATATTTTGAAGTGTGGTGGTGGTAGACTCTATATTTTGAAGTATGGTGGTGGTAGAGTCTATATTTTGAAGTGTGCTGGTGGTAGACTCTATATTATGGAGCATGGTGGTGGGAGCATCTATATTTTGAAGTATGGTGGTGGTAGAGTCTATATTCTGAAGCATGGTGGTGGTAGAGTCTATATTTTGAAGTGTGGTGGTGGTAGACTCTATATTATGGAGCATGGTGGTGGGAGCGTCTATATTTTGAAGTGTGGTGGTGGTAGAGTCTATATTCTGAAGCATGGTGGTGATAGAGTCTATATTTTGAAGCATGGTGGTGGTAGAGTCTATATTTTGAAGTGTGCTGGTGGTAGAGTCTATATTTTGAAGCATGGTGGTGGTAGAGTCTATATTTTGAAGCATGGTGGTGATAGAGTCTATATTTTGAAGCATGGTGGTGATGGAGTCTATATTTTGAAGCGTGGTGGTGGTAGAGTCTATATTTTGAAGCATGGTGGTGATAGAGTCTATATTTTGAAGTGTGCTGGTGGTAGACTCTATATTTTGAAGTGTGGTGGTGGTAGAGTCTATATTTTGAAGCATGGTGGTGATAGAGTCAATATTTTGAAGTGTGGTGGTGGTAGACTCTATATTTTGAAGTGTGGTGGTGGTAGACTCTATATTTTGAAGTGTGGTGGTGGTAGACTCTATATTTTGAAGTGTGGTGGTGGTAGACTCTATATTATGGAGCATGGTGGTGGGAGCATCTATATTTTGAAGTATGGTGGTGGTAGAGTCTATATTTTGAAGTGTGCTGGTGGTAGACTCTATATTTTGAAGTGTGGTGGTGGTAGACTCTATATTTTGAAGTGTGGTGGTGGTAGACTCTATATTATGGAGCATGGTGGTGGGAGCGTCTATATTTTGAAGTATGGTGGTGGTAGAGTCTATATTTTGAAGTGTGCTGGTGGTAGACTCTATATTTTGAAGTGTGGTGGTGGTAGACTCTATATTTTGAAGTGTGGTGGTGGTAGACTCTATATTATGGAGCATGGTGGTGGGAGCGTCTATATTTTGAAGTATGGTGGTGGTAGAGTCTATATTTTGAAGTGTGCTGGTGGTAGACTCTATATTTTGAAGTGTGGTGGTGGTAGACTCTATATTATGGAGCATGGTGGTGGGAGCGTCTATATTTTGAAGTATGGTGGTGGTAGAGTCTATATTATGAAGCATGGTGGTGGTAGAGTCTATATTTTGAAGCATGGTGGTGATAGAGTCTATATTATGAAGCATGGTGGTGGTAGAGTCTATATTTTGAAGCATGGTGGTGATAGAGTCAATATTTTGAAGTGTGGTGGTGGTAGACTCTATATTTTGAAGTGTGGTGGTGGTAGACTCTATATTTTGAAGTGTGGTGGTGGTAGACTCTATATTTTGAAGTGTGGTGGTGGTAGACTCTATATTATGGAGCATGGTGGTGGGAGCGTCTATATTTTGAAGTATGGTGGTGGTAGAGTCTATATTTTGAAGTGTGCTGGTGGTAGACTCTATATTTTGAAGTGTGGTGATGGTAGACTCTATATTTTGAAGTGTGGTGGTGGTAGACTCTATATTATGGAGCATGGTGGTGGGAGAGTCTATATTTTGAAGTATGGTGGTGGTAGAGTCTATATTTTGAAGTGTGGTGGTGGTAGAGTCTATATTTTGAAGTGTGGTGGTGGTAGACTCTATATTTTGAAGTGTGGTGGTGGTAGAGTCTATATTTTGAAGTGTGGTGGTGGTAGACTCTATATTTTGAAGTGTGGTGGTGGTAGACTCTATATTTTGAAGTGTGGTGGTGGTAGACTCTATATTATGGAGCATGGTGGTGGGAGCGTCTATATTTTGAAGTATGGTGGTGGTAGAGTCTATATTCTGAAGCATGGTGGTGGTAGAGTCTATATTTTGAAGTGTGGTGGTGGTAGAGTCTATATTCTGAAGCATGGTGGTGGTAGACTCTATATTTTGAAGCATGGTGGTGGTAGAGTCTATATTTTGAAGTGTGGTGGTGGTAGACTCTATATTATGGAGCATGGTGGTGGGAGCATCTATATTTTGAAGTGTGCTGGTGGTAGAGTCTATATTTTGAAGCATGGTGGTGGTAGAGTCTATATTTTGAAGCATGGTGGTGATAGAGTCTATATTTTGAAGCATGGTGGTGATGGAGTCTATATTTTGAAGCGTGGTGGTGGTAGAGTCTATATTTTGAAGCATGGTGGTGATAGAGTCTATATTTTGAAGTGTGCTGGTGGTAGACTCTATATTTTGAAGTGTGGTGGTGGTAGAGTCTATATTTTGAAGCATGGTGGTGATAGAGTCAATATTTTGAAGTGTGGTGGTGGTAGACTCTATATTTTGAAGTGTGGTGGTGGTAGACTCTATATTTTGAAGTGTGGTGGTGGTAGACTCTATATTTTGAAGTGTGGTGGTGGTAGACTCTATATTATGGAGCATGGTGGTGGGAGCGTCTATATTTTGAAGTATGGTGGTGGTAGAGTCTATATTCTGAAGCATGGTGGTGGTAGAGTCTATATTCTGAAGCATGGTGGTGGTAGAGTCTATATTTTGAAGTGTGGTGGTGATAGACTCTATATTATGGAGCATGGTGGTGGGAGCGTCTATATTTTGAAGTGTGGTGGTGGTAGAGTCTATTTTATGAAGCATGGTGGTGGTAGAATCTATATTTTGAAGCATGATGGTGGTAGAGTCTATATTCTGAAGCATGGTGGTGATAGAGTCTATATTTTGAAGCATGGTGGTGGTAGAGCCTATATTTTGAAGCATGGTGGTGGTGGTAGAGTCTATATTCTGAAGCATGGTGCTGATAGGATCTATATTCTGAAGCATGGTGGTGGTAGAGTCTATATTCTGAAGCATGGTGCTGATAGGATCTATATTCTGAAGCATGGTGGTGGTAGAGCCTAAATTTTAAAGTATGGTGGTGGTAGAGCCTAAATTTTGAACCATGGTGGTGGTAGCATCTATATTTTGATGCTTGGTGGTGGTAAAGTTTATATTATGAAGCATGGTGGTGGTAGAGTCTAAATTTTAAAGCCTGGTGTGGGAAGCATCACTATGTTAGAGCATGGTGGTGGTAGGATCTGTAATTTGAAGCATGGGGGTGGTAGGATCTATATGTTGTAGCCTGGTGATTGTAAAGTCTATATTTTGAAGCACACTGGTGGTAGCATCACGAGACACTGGAGTTACCTCATGGTATTTAGTCATCCCTCACAGCCAGTAGCTCAAGGCTCATGTTTAAATCTATAAAATTGTAAGTATGTAAAAATGATCTAACTCTGTAAAACTGCCTTGTGACTCTGTCTACAATTAAAAGCTCGGTACGAATCAACATGTCAGAAGCTCTGATTGGTGTTATATAAAGTGTATTTTTGGCTGCGCACGGACGAGCCACAGGCTGACGGCATAATGGGCACCTTTCACGCCGAACGAAGACGCAGCACATTTCCAGAGCTTGCTGAGGTCAGCTAGAGCATCAGGCTGAGGAGGAAAGAGACGAGGTTTTAGCTCCGTGAAGGATTGTGGCATTTTAGTTTTCTTCTCCTTCAGCTGAAGATTAGAATAACAGTCCTGATAAGCACAGCTAGCCAGATGATCTGAGACCCATCCTACAGCACAGTTGGGATGAATTGATCATCTGACCTCACACTCTTCTGATCTGCTCAGGATTTTAGAAGTGAGGCATCCATATTCTTGGATATTTGCCCAACCTGTGGTCATGTTCAGCTCACACTGTGGCCATCCAGCCTGCAGGCCCATTACCTCCATGATTACATTTGGCAGCACCTGCCTCGGCTTTTTGATGGAGATGGATGGGTTTTTTATCCGGGTCAGGGTCTGGCCCTGGAGTTTATGCTTACCGAGGCCCAGTCTGCACGCCTGATTTGAAATCCACAACACAATTAAACGATTTCAATCATGAAACATTGATTCATTGACTCATGAATCAGTCACAAGTGATTCAGTAACACAACAAGCTAGATAATGTAAGATTAGTTTTACTAGTTATAGCTTTGTACTAGCTTTTTACTACACTAACACATCTGCAAGTCAGCATCAGCTTCATAAAGTCTACTTAGACGAGACTGTAAACTTGTCCTATATTATAGATATGAAATATTAATATCATTTTTTTTCTCAGCAATCGTAGACACATTTCTCTCAAACCTACTGTATTTAGTCAATTCAACTAAATAACGTTGATACAATGAAGTGCGTCAAGAAATATGTTAATGTTCTCACTTAAATTAATGCAGAGAGAAGAGTCTTTCCAATACTAGACTCCTTTCCTTTCCTCGTCTTCAAGAAAATAAAATATTTAAATATTCAAAAAAAAAAAAAAACCCTCATCACATTACCACAGGGCGTAAACTTATATACAAATTTTTACAAATTTTGACTGCATCTACGATTATATTTTTTCTTTAATTTTTTTTTAAATAATAATGTTTATTCTAACAATTACAGTCCCCTGTGAATGATCTGTTGCCATAGAAACGGAAACAGATGAGAACGAGCGCATTAATATAACCATGTGATTTATTAGCTGTTACTTTTCCAGCAGGGTCATTAATGACTGAGTGATTTATCTAACCCTGATACGCACCCAGTCATTGACTGCAGTACCTGGAAATACCACTGAGGGTGACGTATCATCCACGACCCCAATGCCAAAAAATAGAACGTTTTTATTAAAAGCAAAATAAGCTTGTGGTGGAATTATGTAGTGAGTCAGTGTGATTGCTTTTTATCCCTGTGCAGTATTAATTGCCCATGTTCTGGTGTTCTAGCGCTTTCCTGGAAATGCAGCAGCTCGAATTTATTCTTCAGGCAACTAAATGGCACTTTATTGTGAAGAGTGAAGGCCAAAACATGGCGCCCCGCCTGGATGGAAAGCCATTTAGTGTTGAAACCTGTTGAGCAGATAAGTGTGTCCATCACACAGGCCACAGTCGCCTGGAGATCTCAATAACTCTCTCTCTCTATCCCTCTTTTTTCTCTCTCTTTCTGTCTCTGTGTTTCTCTCTCTGTCTCTATATCTCTCTCTGTCTATCTCTCTCTCATTTTCTGTCTGTCTTTCTTTCTCTGTCTCTCTCAGTCTCACCCTCTCTGTCTTTCTCTCTATCTCTCTCTCTGTCTCTCCCTCTCTCTCTCTGTCTTTCATTCTCTCCTTTTCTTTCTTCTCTCTCTCTGCTCTAGGGAATTCAGAGACTCTCTGGATTCGCTCCGCTGCCTGTCGCTGCCTTTGGGCTCTTCATGAAGACCTGCTGGGATGATCCAACACCACGCACTCACCTGAGGAACCCATCAGAAGCACAGAAAAGAACTTTAATGGATCTCTACCTGCCCTGGGGTTCGTCCCGGGTTCATCAATAAACCGCTGAACTTGCGGCGCTTCATAAGGGTGCCATTATATTTGAAAAAAATTGCTCGAGGAAGATGATATCAGTATCATATGATGATCTCACATCAGCGTATTTGTTCCAGTTACATTTATTTCAATTTAATAAATCAAAGTCTCCTAATTAGTCTCAATAACTGCAGAGTAGGAGACACCTGAAATTAAAAAATATATATTAAATATGTAAAAACATAATGATATCAACATATCATCACTGAGACATTAATAGGATTTGTTTCAGATTATTTTAAATGTCCATTTAAGTTTAAACAGCCGTGCACGTGGACAGGGGTATGAAAAAAATGAAGGAATTGTCTGGGAAAGAAAATACAGCAAAAAACATTAAAAAGAAAAATATTACATTTATAATAATTAAAATAATTATTCAACAATTAAGCAATAATCATTTTTTAATTTTTTTAAATACCACACATTTATATCACAGGTAAAAAAAAAAAAAAAGTTAAAACAAGACATATATTAGGATTTCTTTTATTCCTCTTAAACAACCAAATTTATTTATTTATTATTCAACAACAGCACACACTTTAAAAAAATTATTATTAATTAAATTAAACACCTGCAAAAACGAGCCTCCTCACGTTACAGCAACCATAACAGGCACCGTTTCTATAGCAACAGCTGGTTGACACGGAGCTGAACTAGAACTTGAACTAGCTAGCTGACATTATGGCTACGTAAGAGTGTAAATAAATAAATTATAATGTAAATAAATCAAATAAATTGTGCGGTATTTCAGAGATGGTGTGTTGAATGGAATTTCATCTAAAGTTTCTAAACTCGTCCAACAAGACGTCTAGACGTCCGTTTCTGTGTCGTGGTGCATTTTGGAAAAATTTACAAAAATTTCAAAAGAAATAAAAAAATTAAAACAGAGAGAGAAAATGCATTCAAATCCACAAACCATGTGTAGAAAATAATGATTATTTTATTATAAACGAACAAAAGTGAACTTTTTAATGAGCCGTTTTCATTGTAGCCCCGCCCCTTTTTACAGTGATGTCACACATCGCTGGGTTGCTGCTTATAATAACCTCGTAATGACGGTGTTATATATACAGTAGGAAAACTCCGCATCTTTATCATTAACATGAACGTACCAGAATATTTAACGTCTTCATGAACATCTGATATTCTACAGCTATCTCCACAATCCTGGCGAGGCTAGCGCTAGCAACTTAATGACATTAAGACTTCAAGCTAGCTAATGTTAAGCTGTCCTGATTGGACAACTCAGATTGGACAATGGCACTTGAATCACTTTCGCTTTCTGTTTCTATTGAAATTGAATGTGCCTGCACATTTTATTTATACCTGGCAACCATATTTAAATGTCAGATGCAGTGTTTGTGCATTCGAATGCATTTGTGTGTTTGATGAAATACAGCTTGACATCATTTTCAACATGAGTTCGACTGATAACATACAGCAATTACAGGTTTAACTCTGTGACTCTCGTCTCTCCGTGTGATGGAGAGATGATGAGAGTCACGAGGGAGTGGAGAGGCAGCGAGGCAGTGCGGTGGTCCGTCTTTAACCCCCTTTTAAACCCCTCAGTGTGCAAAGGGCAAACAGCCGAGCGCGTAACACATCCACTTCACCAACAATGAGCTCCGAATCCACAAGACCACTTCATACAGACTGATCTGACACAGAGTGAGAGACTCGGACACGCTGATCTGCAGCCTCCTCATCCTCGAGTCAGTCTTACTCCTCTTATAACTGTGTGCGAGAGAGAGAGGCAAAAAGGTAAGGAAGCAGAGAGAGAAAAGTGGAGAGATGGAGAGATAGAGACAGGCAGACAGAGAGAGAGAGATTACAGCAGATTAAGTAAATTGACTGCATGTTGGTTCATGGTCATGCAATATTAACAATGTCTGTTCAGCAATGTGTGTGTGTGTGTATGTGTGTGTGTAGGGGTGGGGGAATGTTGAGAGAGATAGAGAGAGAGAGCGAGCGAGTGAGGAGGGAAGTGTTTAGCTGAATGACCTCAGGGGAAAAAACAATGACTCTCCAAAATCGCACACTTTCCTACCAACATGGCTTTAAACTGAACAACAAAAACATTCATCACGTCACACTTTCACCTCCGACACCAGGAGAGAACACTCTACATCAAACGTTGGTGTGTGTGTGTGTGTCATACCTGTGTTATAGATATAGTTATTTTTATCAATAAGTAATATATCCAAAATTCATCATGTAACCTATAGATTTTTTGAATTTTTTGAGAAACCATGACACTGCACATGAGACACAGTGAGTCTGTTGGCCTTCAGAAAATTTCAGCAAGCTACAACTATATATATATAGTAGGAAAGCTCCACCCCTAAACATCTTTATCATTAAAATGAACTTCTTTAATCTTTTCTTCGTTTGCCTGACTACATGCTGATGGGAGCGATGTGGCGGCACTTTAGTCCTTTGGTCTGTCTCAGATTGTTTGATATTATTTCTCGTTAAACACAGTCAGAAAGCGCTTGTGTGTGTGACGAAGGAAAGTGAATCAAGGTGCTGATGCAGGTTTGAAGTGTCACCCTGACTGCATCGTCCCGCCGGACTTCAGAAAGCTTCACACTCTACGATGACGCCATGACGACGCGAGCCGCGGCGAGACGAGAAGCAGACTGAGCTCCACTACACCTCCAGACCTGACAGCTTTTTCCCGGAGCATGTGCTCTCGACGTGCTTACTTCTAGCACGCTCGCCGCATACGGACACGTTTTAGGTTGCCAGCAATCCCCGAGCTCCGATTGCATAACTCGTGGTGGCTTGAAAAGAGTCGTGTTCAATATTTCATACGAGGACACGCAGGATTCAGTAGCACCTCAGGAGCAGCGGATGAATTATTAACAGCGAGCTGGGAGAAGGCTGCGAGTGACAGCTAGCGGAAGCTCGGAGCGCCGACTCACACCGACGTGCCCATTCCGTCACGCCGCACAAAAATCACGTCTATAAGCAGGTCCATACGTCATACACAAACGCTGTAATCTAAACAACAACAATGACGTGTCAAGAAAACCAGGTTCCTCAACGGCCCTTGTTTATTTGCCGCCATTTTTTCTCCTCTTCTGGGAATCATAGAATATTGATGATATTTTGCAGGATTTTCACATTTCCAAGAAAGTTACAGGTTACGGCCGGGGTGATGCATGAGATCGGAATTTTTCTTCATACAGCTCTAAAATCTGATAACATTAGAAGACCAGGAAGGGCGTTAGTTTATGTTTTTCTGCATTTTTCTTTCATTTCCAAAAACAATAAAACGACCTCGTTGAAAGAAATACTATATTTCAGAATACAAAAAACCTATTAATATTAAAATAATTATAAGAATTATTATAAAAGAGAGAGGGAGTCACATTAAAATCTGACTGAAGGTTGTTCACAAGCATAAGCACTTTATTACAACGTTATTAAACGTTTATATACAGCTTATAAATGTATACTCCAACAGTATACAGCTGTTACACATGATTCCTTCATCCTTTTTGTTCTCAGGTTGACACAAAACCCTGACTCAGCAAACACAGCCACTTTATTTTCCTTTCATTTGTCACTATTCTGTACATTTACCTCCTCCAATGGCTCGTAAGCGTATGGAGCCTTTTTCTAAGTTTTTTAAAAACAGATTTGTATTTTTTCGACCCCTCATCCCCCACCCCATGCTTTTGTCTGGTATTGAACGACGGAATATCTGCTTACGTTATGAATGATGCATCTGGAAGGAAAACTCCTGCAGCTTTCTGGTACTTTTATAAATATTTAAAGCAGCGTATCCAATTACACACTACACACTGGTCATTTTGTCATACCGCATAGGTCACTTTATAGGTGTACGGTTACTGGAACTAGCCTGTCTGTTGCTATGGCGCCCCCTCTGCTTCGTCCGTCCATGGAAAAGCAGCACAGATGTTAATTTTGTTTATTTTGGGAAAATTTCAGTAAGCGTTAACTAAAATATAGGGTTGTGCTTCTGATACTTGATTGGCTAACTGGATCGGACAGCTGCAGGAGTGTAGAGACGTACTTCCTGCTTATGCTTCTTGTCACTAGCAGCTATAACCATCAGAACGGTCTCACTTGCAGTGAAGTTCAACACACTGAAACTGGAGACTCCTTCTTCCGTCACTGGTAAATAATTCAATTCCAGACATGTTCGAAGCTGTTACCATAGAAACAATAAGGTATTACAGGCATAATGTAAATAATTACGATGAGAAGCTTGTGGTTTGTAAAACAAGGCGTTGGAGTCCAACGCTAACTCAGAGCATTGTAGAGATAATGATACTACAGATCAAACTACATCAGTGTGACAAACCTGCCATGTACGAGTCATTCTCTCTCTCTCTCTCTCTCTCTCTCTCTCTCTCTCTGGTGTGTGTCCTGACGTCTCTGCGTTCGGGAGCTGGTGGTAATGGATTTTAGATCTGCATTCTGCACTCTGCTGCCATTTGGTTTTAATAAAGACGCACTCAGGCGGATGACATCGAGTTTCATGTCTGGATGCCTCTTTCTTTCTTTTCAAATATCTCTCTCTCTCTCACCGATTTTATAGTCATCACCATCTCTCTCACCCTCAGCACCATACTCAAACACACACACACACACACACACACATAAATCCTTCCCACAATCGCAGAGTTCTTCATTAAAACTGTACGAATAAATCAATACGGCCGTTGACGGCTGAGAAAAGTACGATATACTCGTGCCATAGAGTCTTGAGTCAGACTATTACACTAAACAGAGGGGAGGTTCGAGTTAAAAACATTTTTTAACGAGTTGGTCTTCATCACCTTCATAACATCGAGCGCTAACGTCCGTATTATCTACACTCCGAGAACGTCCCATGAGGACCGGCGTGATGGAGACTGATGTCTGAGAGATGATGTGACATTACTGAGAAAAGAAAGAATCTTTTTTTCTTTTTTTTTAGAAATTGCTAGAAACATGGAGAGGTGAATAAACAAGCTGTGATGTGCTAAAGCAACAACTTTTAAAAAGTTGACTAGCAAACGTCAGAGAACAGAAATAAGTTAACCTGTTTTTTATAATCCCTTAGAACAATCCAAATACACTGGAACCTCGGCTTACGAATTGAATCGGTTCTGGAGGTGAGTTCTTAAGGTGAAAATGTGTATTGAAGCGAATTTTCCCATCAGAAATAATGTAAATGCAGATAATCCGTTCCAGCCGCCCAAACATATGACCAATATGACCAATACGAAGCGTATGTAAACTGTATGGCTGCTTACAAAGAACTGACCCAAGCAAAGCAATCCATGTCAAGAGGCACCTCACAGGAAGTTGTGCCACCAAGCTTGGGCTAAAAATAGAACAGACCACCCACGCCACCAATCTGTCAACAAAAATACGCCCGAAAAATCACTTAGCATTTGAACGCATGCCGAAAGTAACGTCGGTATCGTGTGTTGACTCTTTCCAAACAGCTTTCACTGACTGGAAAAACAATTGTAAATTCATAACCTTGCTTTGGTTGGCGTCGCTTGGCTTTCCGTTGATGCTAATAAGTTTTGAACGGCTCCCGGATGTATGCGCAACTTAGTTGGTGTTCAGTACGGTTCATTTTGTTCGTATGCAAAAAATGCTTCGTATGCCGATGCAAATTTCTTGCCAAATTTCAATTCTTAAGGCGAAAATTCATAAGGTTCCCCTGTATATGATATATATCAGCTCTTCACAATTGCAGGACTTCTACAGAGTGTGTTTAACATGTTAGCAGTTTTTTACAGACAGTCGTTGTGTCTAAATCTAAAAAAGAGCCACAATACACTGTAATATCTCCACTTCCCCCAAAAAAGCCTCGCTTTGACCTCTAGCAGAGAGGCTTATTTAAATACATGCGTCTAAAGATATCTGAAACCTGTCTGGGATTTTTTTTTCCTCACACACACCTAGAACATGTGGTTTTGTAGCTACATTTCAATGTGTATGTGGTCAAAATGTCTGTCATCATCATCATCATCATCAAAAAAACGATGAGAGAAAGTTTAAAAACAATCTGAAAATCCTGCAGTTTTTAAAGCTTTCACCTTGTGAAGGGTTTACACAGAGAGAAAAGTGTTGCTGTTTGTCAGGGTTTGTGTGTGTGTGTGTGTGTTACCTGGCGAGTGCTCGTGTACAGCAGCGACTCATGCTGATGAAGGAGCTGGAGCTGGCACGGGTCTGCAGAACCGTCTCGATGCCCCTCAGGAGGTCGTTGGTCTTCAGCAGCAGCAGCATCTGCCGAGGAACTCGGTTCAACAGCTCGCTGATCTGAGGGAGGTACAGCGCTGCGTTCGTGCGGATCTCCACATCCTGAGGTGCACACACACACACACACACACACACATATTACATCATCCAATGTATTGCCTCTATAACAGTGACACTTTTAATCTGCTATTTAACAAGTTTTAACCCACAGCACTGACGGATTCTCACTGGAGTTGATTTGTAGGTTTGTGTAAACACACTCGTTCTAATACGACCCTCACTTCTACAGCACTACAAACAGATTAAAAAAATGTCATCGCTGGTAACACTTGTTCAACACGTACGGAAGGACTCTCCAGTGCATGGGCGTCGCTAGGCCATTTTTAGGGGGGCTTTAGCCCCCCTAACATTTCTACTCAGCCCCCCTAAAAATTCTGAGATTCTCCATAAACTGTACACAAAATTCGTGATCTCCTCAGTCCCCTTTAAATTTCATATGTAAACGGCAGCAGGCTTTCGGCTCCTCCCCGTCTTTCAGCGCGTTCTTCAATCCGCAGACCGCAGCATCACAGAGCAAGGATCAGAGGACAAGTGTGTGTGTGTGTGTGTGTGTGTGAGAGATCAGGAAGACTCGTATTTGGCTTGTTCAGTACTCAAATTTTATACACATCTGTGCAATACAGTGGAATGCTGCAATAAGTTCTACCCTGTTAGTCAAACCTTTATTTTATTTTATTTTATTTTATTTTATTTTATTTTATTTTAATTAATTAATTAATTAATTAATTTATTTATTTATTAATTAATTATACCTCTCCTTAAATGAAAATCCTGGAATCGTCCCTGCTCCAGTGTGAGGGAGAGGGGGAGAGAGAGAGAGAGAGAGAAAGAAAGAAAGGGATGGAAATTGGGAGGGAGAGAGAGACAGAGAGAGAGAGAGAGAGAGAGAGAGAGAGAGAGAAAGAAAGAGAAAGAGAGAGAGAGAAAAAGAGGAAGAGATAGACAGAAGGAAGGGAGAGAGAGCGAGAGAGAGCGAGAGAGAGAGAGAGAGAGAGAGACAGAAATGGGGGGGCAGAGAAAGAGGAAGATAGAGACAGAAACGAGGGAGAGAGAGAGTGGGAGAGGAAGGGGGGGACAGAAGGAAGGGACAGAAAGAGAGAGAGGGAGAGAAAGAAAGAGGGACATATAAGGGGAGAGGGGGTGAGAGAGGGGGAACGAAAGAAAAAGAGAAAGAGAGAGAGAGAGAGAGAGAGAGAGAGAGAGAGAGATGTGAGGTTGCTGAAGGAACTCCTACAAGTGAAAACAAGAAGCACCAACAAGAAGTTTTTTTCACATACGCGCTGTACCACCAAATTAACTCTAAATGGATAAAAAACAAATGAATTAAGCAGTAATTAATTAATGAATTATTTCATCAGTGATTACAAATCTTTGTCTCTTCATCACTTAATTGCATGACACACTGTTTTATTCCTGACTTTCTATATATTCTTTACTGTGCATGTGACATGGGAGTGAGTGTAAGAAACAGGAGCTGATATTAGCAAAACAAAAAAAGTTAGGCTTTTATGCGAACCTTCCACCACGGCTAATAATTTCAGCCGATTTAGCATGATCTCTTTTACATAATGTTAGAATGCATGCTATTCTTTCATGTATCCCTTCCTATTATGGAGGGGTTTGATGGAAATATATGAAATTTAACTAAAACATATAATGAGAAATTACATATATATGCTATAACATTAGCAATAATTAAATAATCATTGTAACAAGGCTGTAAAACGATGCTACCACCACCATGCTTCACAATGCACATGGTGTTCTGTTTCTTCATCATTCTTCATCACAAACAGCAAAAAATATCCATGCACGTGTATGCTTAAGCATCTGGCTTCCTGGTAACATCTGCTAACAAGCTGATTGGCTGTTTTTTTTCAGGGGCGGGGCTTACACGAATCTGCTGTGTTGAGAACTACTTATTATTATTAATATCGCTTGATATCAATTATCACACTTTAAAGCGGCCATAAACAGATTTTTTTGTCTCAGAAACCCAACAAAATGTACACTTGAGGGTGACTTACTGTCTGGAAGGTGTACTATTTCAAGAAAGCGTTGAGTGTCATCTATTAAACAGCACTTCTGTAGTGTATAGCTTCTTATTGTTATTTGGATCGTGCTGTTATTCACATCGTCAATAATGAATTTCCTTTGTGTTAATGCATCAGTGATCAAGTTCAAAAGCCAAGAGACTGCAATCAATCACATCTCACGCTGGAAAATCCAAGTGTGACGGTTTAACAGCGCGTCGATACGACAAGCAACAACGACCCAGCTCAGACTTGGTGGTTTTGAATACATATTGACTGGTGTTATATGTCTTATGCTGTTTGATTGGTTTATGCAGATATCGATAGCTAACACTCCAAGTTCTAGATTAAAAACAAAGTGGAATAAACAGGAAATGCTACTTTCAATGCTAACGAAAAGTTACGAATCAAGATAACGGCCTTATTATAAGAATAGCAGTATTATCAATCTTTAAGGGATCATCAACAAAAAGTTGTTCCTCTTCTGAAATCATGAAAACATGAAAAGAGTACAAACCAACAATGGAACCTTTTCAGGAAGCTTAGAACATTTAATTCCTAATTAATGGGCCCTTAAAAAACATTTAACATTAAAAGTGCTTTTATTTCTTTTTCCCCACATTTTAATTGTAACATTTTTTTAAAAATAATCCCTGAACTCAAACATAATGGCCATATGTTCTAAGAAGGTTATGAGAAACCTTTAGAGCTAAATGTTGCTCCAGAACCCCTTCAGCCCACCTCTTTTTTAAAGGAGAGCTTTTTCAAAGCTTCTGGTATTGAAATCGTAAAAAGAAACGCTTGGGTTGTGAAATAGTTGCTAGCATTGTTGCTAGCATAGCTAACCATGGTTGCATAAGTAAAGGTGTTAAGCTATTACAACATATTTATTATAGGTTATTACAGCTTATAATAGCTCTTGGAGAAGGAAAGAATAATTACAAACTCAATTACACTGGAGGTCTGGGGGCAGGGCTATGACTTAATGTATAATAATGTATATTATGTTCTTTAGGTTATGTTAATGGTATATTTTGGCTCTGATGCTGGAAAAATATTTCAAAAATTAAAAAGAAATTCGTCCATCAAACCCCAAGAGTGATGACCTTTGTCATATATTTGGAACATTTATTGATGAAGATTGACATGGTCTGCTCGGTGGCTCTCGAGCATATGGTGGACATTTGGTGGACAGAGACTAGGTTAAGGTTTCTTTAATGGTCTTGCACAAGGGACCGGTTTCTAGATCTGGATGCAGTGAACCTGGCTGACCGAGGTCCGATCTCTGCTCTCGCCCAGAGCCAAAACACAATATTGGAAGCCACAGTGACAGAT